>NC_020491.1:14826162-14846239 GCF_000184155.1 Fragaria vesca subsp. vesca
TAGATCAAGTTACCCAGATATCCAATCCTTAAACAATCAATCAAGATACATACCACCCATAAACATTTTCTATGTAATCAACCTTTCACTCAAATGGCAGATCGATAACGAACAAAGAAGGCAGAGAAGGGTTGAAGATGAGAGAGAGGAGAGGAGATCGAACCTGGAATCGGCAACGAGAGGAGGAATTTCACAAGCGAGGAGTAAGAGAGGCGAGGAACTTCATCTTTTGTACTTGAGCAGTTGAGTCCTCCGTCTGCGTTGAATAGCGACAGCTTAGGGTTGAAGATGAGAGAGAGAGAGAAAACGAGAGAGAGCGAGAGGAGAGGAGATCGAACTTGGAATCGGCGATGAGAGGAGGAATTTCACAGGCGAGGAGAAGAGAAGCGAGGAACTTGAGCGCACTGGAGTCCTCCGTCTGCGTTGAATAGTGAGAGCTTATAGAGTCCCCCCAATTTTGGGGCCGCTCTGTAACACGGTGCGGGGAGGACACGGAGCTTCCGGAAGCTCATTAAATTGAATCCCAGGTTCTCCCAAACACAGGACTCGTCTTATTTTCTTCTGTTAGTTAGTCCAGTCCAGTCCAAACCCACGTACCAAACGTGCGCTAATAGGATTTTTTCTTAATTCCTTGGCCATAACGACATACAAACTTTGTCGTGTGATTTTTAGGATATCAACAAACACTAAAAGAGTGTAACAACGTATACGTAGGCGTAGGAGAACACATCAAACATAATGTTTTTTTATATATATATATATATACAGTTCCTATCCAGAGCGAAGCTTCACTTTGAAATTAAAGTGTGAAGTTCCTTATTTGACTCATTTTTCGGTCATATTTCCCTGGCGAATTTACTTTATGCTTCAGAATAAATAGTTTTGGGGGTATAACTGTTCGGATAGACACAACTGCTCGGACAGTTATTTATTTATTTCTATTGGAAACCCAATAGAAAGCCCACCAAGCCCATATTAGGCCTATCATCCATTTAATGAGTCACATGAGTGTTTCCATATAAAGACTCACACATTTAATTTTTCTTCAATGTGGGATAAATACCACACAAGTTCTAACAATACCCCACATTTTCTATTCAAACTCTAATATAGTGAAGTGCCTCATTTAAAAGAATACCGTTACACTCGATGAACATGTCCTGAGGGATTTCAATTGCTTTCCAGACTTGAGCTCTCCATGAGAAGATCTCAACCGCTCAACCGCCACTTGTTTCTTCTCCTTCTTCTCTTTTCCGGCCACGAGAAATTTGAAGTCGTCAGTGGCAGATAAATAGCCACAACCATGGTACTCTATGTCATATGGTGTCGAGGAACACGAGAATCGGGTATTTGTTTGAAAAATCCAGTTGATGGGTTCCAAATATAGAAGTTTCCATCATCATCATAATTAACTGCACATACCAAACCATTGCCTGAGCACAGTAAGACAATACCTTGTCGCTGTTTGAATGGGCAACCAAGCTTTTTGACTGTAGAATCATCTCCAAATAACGGCGTCTTCAACTCCGACAAACTCAACCTATCTCTATTATCGTAGAGGAGGAGTCTACAACAACCACGGGTTTGCTGCTCTATAGCTGTTTTGGAATGGGATTTGGCGAAATTTGAATCAGCTGACAATATAATGGCTAATCTTTGGCAAGGGAGAAATAGTGGCTAATCTGAGGTCGGGTTTTCCTGCAGAATTGTTGGCAACCCGTGCTGCTCCCAATTTCATGTCCAAATTTTCTTCGAGACTAGTCATTTTGGAGGTCGATTGCGCGTGCTGGCTCGTCATGAGGCTAGCGATACCAAATGTGTGCATGTTGCTCATGGAACCACACAACCCGGGCCGGAATTTCAATGGATCGGCTCGTAAGAAGGATAGGTTTTTGAAGTTTGTGTAACATACACAAGCAGCTGCACAGTGACACTGAAGCAGTAAACCAGAAAATCTAGTTAAGCAAGTTAGCTCTAGTAAGTAAACACTCATATATATCACTCTCAAGCTTGGCTGGACGAGTTCCCATCTGAACTGCAATAAGGAAGTCGATCACTACTAGACGCACAGATGATTTCGGCTTTCGGATTAATTGTTTGAATTAGATGGTTTTCTGCAGCAACAAATAATTGGATGAGTCCCCATTATGGATGGGGGATCATGCAAGGCACAAACTCCATGTCCATGCTTGACTGCCTCATCTAGGATATGACAGGACAAAACTTGACTTGGTCTGAAAGAACCATGCGTGTACCGATGTACGACTACGGGCATCACAAATGGTCCTCTAATCATAACTTGTGGTGTGTGAGATCGTTAACTTGGTTTTGATTTTGAGTTATATCGTCCTCGAACTTAAAAACGTTGTTGAATCCTTGGTTTTTCGACAATCTGATATAGTGATATATGTCCCTTGGCTGAATGTGGCTGGTGTCCACACTTAGCTTGCTTGATGCGTGGAACACAAAAAGGCATGAATCCTTGTACAATAATAGGATTTTCTCTTAATTGCATGTTAATATTTTTTTCCTTGGCTATAACGACATACAAACTTTGTCGTGTGATTTTTAGGATATCAACAAACACTAAACTATTGAAGGAAAAATATATTAATATGTCTTCGTCAGTAACCGACAAAAAGAGAATCATGCAATTGTATATAATTGAACAATCAAATATTATTAAGTTTTATTACATTGTAATTATCATTTATAACTGTTGTATTCATCTTTTATATAATGAAGTTGTTCAATGAGAATGAATAAACTAATTCCAATTCCAATCGTCAAATTTCCGGTAACATATCAGCACTTGGCCTTCACTGAGTCTGATACACGCCAAAGAAATACGAAAAAAAAAACAGAGAAAAACCCTAGAATTTTTTATTCTCCGCCGCGCTCGCTCCAACACGCAAGATAGCCTCACCAGTCACCAGCGCCTCTACCTAACTTCTACCTCTTTCGCCTTTTTCTGTTCCTTTTCTTTGCATTTTATTGTGTTTTGTCTGATAATTGTTTTTTCTGCACCAATTGAAAGAACGCACAGAAGAAGAAGAAGAAGGGGCGCAGTCACCCTCACCAGATTGGCAACTCCGCCCCCAAGCGCCGCCCACAGCTCCTGCCTGGAGCAACTCTGGCGCTCACCCTCAGCCCAGCCTCATCTCGGCCGCAACCCAGCCTTGCTCCTGCGATCTGACCCGCTCCGGCAACAGCCCGGCCTTCCAGATCGGACCGCATCCCTGTGCAAGGCTAGCACAGATCTCCGTCGCGAACCCAACACGTCGCCGACGGACCCCTTCCCAGCCCAGCCTTGTGCGCCGCCTATCGAGATTGATCCACCCGAGCTCCGATCGGGACTGGCTCGATCCGAATCCGGCAATAGAGCCCTACCCGGCGTTAGATCCAAACCGATCCGGAAAAAATGGGTTTTACCCTTTTCTGGTAAATCAGATATTTACAAAGGTAATTTCACAAAGTTACCAAATGATGGTTTTAAGAGTTAGTGTTTACGATTATAGATTTACTCTTTACTGTTTACTGTTTTATGGAAATTAAAATGGTAAAACAGAAAAGTAATTACTGTTTAAGTTATTTACTATTTTACAGTAACACCATTTTTTACTAATTATTTATGATTAATTATAACGAGTACATCACTGTATATATGGTTACATGTTACTAATTAATCATATAAATCTTAGGGAAAAAGACCATTTGCACAAAATAGAAAAAGTCAAACCCCATTTCAATGATAATCTTTTTTATTAGCCCATTTGAATACAAGGTATTTATTTTAAGCTCAAATACATAAATTTTTATTAAAATATAATAAAATGATATTTTAAAAGACTTTTTTACCCTTAACCTTTATTTAAAGAGAAAAAAAGAAAAAGAAGAAGGGAAGACTTTCCCGGAAGCACACCGGACACCAGCGCCGGTCGACGGTCACCGGATTCCGGTCGCCGAACACCGGTTGCCTAATTCTCGTCACCGGACACTGGCCGCCGGATTTCGGACACCGGTCGCCGAAAAATTGATGGTGATCGGAAAATCGCTGGAGACGCCGGAGTCTCATTGGATTTTTTTGAAAAAA
Source organism: Fragaria vesca subsp. vesca (assembly GCF_000184155.1). Lineage (NCBI taxonomy): Eukaryota > Viridiplantae > Streptophyta > Magnoliopsida > Rosales > Rosaceae > Fragaria > Fragaria vesca. The sequence continues at coordinate 14,830,256 of NC_020491.1, forward strand.
ATGTCACCAGAACCCACCGGATCTTGCCGGAAGCATACCGGCAAAAAATGAAGTTTACTACCCCTAGTAAACTTTTACTGGGGGTAGTAAACTTACAAAACAGTAGCTCCAATACCATAATTCACATTGAAAAAGAGAAAAATCAACTTAGATGCGAAAAAATGAAGTTTACTACCCCTAGTAAATTTTACTAGGGGTAGTAAACTTGCAAAACAGTAGCTCCAATGCCATAATCACATTAAAAAGAGAAAAATCAACTTAGATGCGAAAAATAAAGTTTACTGAAGGGGTTAGTAAACTTTTACTTAAAATTTACTACCCCCTAGTAAACTTCTACTGAAGATAGTAAACTTGCAAAACGGTATCTACAAATGCCATAATACACATTAAAATGGAGAAAAATTAACTTAGATGCGAAAAAATAAAGTTTACTGGGAGTAGTAAATTTTTTACTAAAGTTTATTACCCCTAGTAAACTTCTAATGGGAGCAGTTAACTTGTAAACAGTATCTCCAAATGTCATAATACACAATAAAACAAAGGAAAAATCAACTTAATTACGAAAAAACAAAATTTACTGGGGGTAGTAAATTAGTAAAACCAATGAACTCATACTATTCAATCTGAAACTATTCAAACATACATCCTTGGTAAGAAACCAAATGATTCCAAATTCAAATCACATTTGCGGTTGAAACTTGAGGATCATGGAGATTCAAATCATACGAAAATACAAATCACACGAAAATTGAGGATTGTTCCTGAGGAGCCTGCCAATTTGATCGTCCTGATCTCCAACGCCGGCGACCGAGGATTCTGGTTCAGAATCGAAAGTGAATCGGATTTCCCTTCCAAGCAAATCTGAATCCACTAAATCTGTACATCACGATGAACAATTTGACCACCGGAAGAGGAAACAGAGCTTACCGGGAGGTTTACATGACGGTCGACGGCGAGCTGGTCGGGTCGGAGGTGCCGTTTCCGATGGTGTTCACCGACGAGATGAATCCAGAGATCGTTGCAAGCGAGAGGCCCGGTTGTCGAGGAAGATGGTGACGGTGTAGTGCCGATGCTCCTTGCTCGAGGGCGTCGGTGGCAACGCTGTCTTCCACCATGGAAGTTCGTCGAGGTGAGAGAGAGGAAGAGAGAGGAGAGATGAGAGATGAGTGAGAAGTGATCGGGAAAGAAGATAAGAAAGGAGTGGTGGGAATAGAACAGTGGGTATAAATGTCTTTTTCTTATGAATAATTGAGATGGGCCTTGGGAAAAGATTATCATTGATGTGGGCAATAAATCTTTAAAATTAGTATCATTAAGGCATTTACTCTAAATCTTATTGTGTTTACTAATTAATCATATAAATCTTATTGTGTTTGCATATGATATACCCATTGCCGTGTGACGATCAACATGTCAATTTGGGTGGCAACCCGATCAAAATGTTCATTGCGAGAGAAAGCACATCATACGCAATCTATTTGGCAGACTCACAAGTATGATTTACTGTCACACCCCAACTCGAGTAAAGGTATAATCTCGAGTTGAGATGTGAATCACACTCTAATTACAGACAGTTTAATATCCATAATTAAAATGAGACTGATATCATTACATGACGTAAGAAAAAAAACGATCGCACCTTTATTTATATTACAAACCTTTAAAAAGGGTGCTAAAAGCACACAGGTTTAAAGTATTTACAAACAAACAGCAAACAAACCAAAACAAAAATAGCGTTACTCCTCATAACGTCTATTCTTTATTCAATCTCTATTTACAAACAAACAAAAGCAAAAAGGTTCTAATTTGCATTATAAGATTTCCAAAACACTTCGAGAAAACACCTGCAATGGGTTTGAATGGGATGAGCTACACTTAACAATACTAGATAAATAAATATAGCACATCGCAACAATGGCAACGAAACAAATAAACATATTAAGAATGCAAGTATGCAATGTTCGACTCAACTCTTCCCACTTCACATCACCCTCATAAAACTCTTCTCATTTGTTAGTCATCTTGTTATACTCATGGCCTCCAAACCCGAAACCCGATTAGATAGTTTTATCGACTCCGGCGTCGATAGGGCTTCACTCCCCTCTTCGTGCACATGTGGGTTACCGTAGGTCTTGGATGCCCCATGAGGAAACTCAACTACACAAACGATTTCCTAATAGCAATATCCCATACAATCCCAAGAACTCATTCATTTTTCAACTTCCATCGTGTACTCACTTTTCTCACAATGTCATGTAATAATAAATCAAATAGAACATGCTTTCATATATGAGCATATCATAATCAAATCAATAAGCATAATCTCCAATGATCATATATCTAAGTCAAAAGACCAGTTCAATATCAAACAATGCCAACAATATCGCACACATCAATGTCAAACAACTCCAACAATAGCCAAACAATTCAAGCATAATCACAACATAAAACAAACGCCCCATCAAACCCTACCTCGAATTGCGCAACGCAAACCCGAGCTCTAGCTCTGTTGCCTACTCTTGTGGATCACCAACGACCTCCTCGGAACCTTACCAAATGGTAAAGTACATACAAAGTTAGTAACTACCTTAAAGCAACTCAACACAAGGAACTTTCAATTGCCAAAAAAATATAACTTAATGTCGTAACATTAAGCAATTTACTGTCTGGACACTTTAACAAACAAAGGATTCGAAGTAAACCACAAGTAATCCATCTTAACACAACTAGTACCAAAACAGTTTCCTGACCCAGTCCCTTTCACAATGGAATCTAGGTAAAACCATAAAGAATTTTAACTTCGTGGTCCTCTAAGGAAATAAACTAGACATCCTAATGAAGATCTTAGAAGTTGAATCACCTGAAAATGATTTTCTAGAAATAGTTATGAATTTCGAAAGTCTACTGATATGCACCAGTAAAAACAGATATAGCTGTGTAAGTGACAGATTTGGGCAAGGATTTTCACATACCAAAAGTAACCCAAAACTAACGAAATTTGGTACGTATATAGAGGGATATATGAAGTTTACAATACCACTTTTGGAATCGAAAACAAAGAACTGAGCTAAAAGTTATGATGTTGTAAAGTTGGTCCGAAATCATGGTTTTCTGCACTTTTCTGGAAAATTTCCAGCAACACGAAATTTCGAATTTGAAGACTTTGATTCGATTTATGGAGTAGTAAAAGAGATTATAAAGCTTCAAAATAGTTAGACAACATTTCCAGAGCTCTAAGATGTTCCTAAACACAACCAACAATGAATCAAAAAGATCCAAAATCTGATTTGGACACCCAACTCAAGAACATCTCAAGAACACCATTCTTTTAGAGCTGCAATCACTACGACTTCTAAACAAAACAAAATGAAATTCTAACTAACTCTGATATCTAACCAGGTCTGTGAATTCGAAGTCCAAATACTACTGTATAATTAATCATAGGAAACATATAATTGAACAAAAATAAGAATCAAGGATCAAGGTAATTGATATCTCAAGAACTGAATTCGAAAATACCAAAGGGGATGAGAATCCTACCTTACACAGAGACAAGACCAAACTAAGTTTCCCTCTCACACCCACTAAGTTTCTATTTGTTTTCCAAAACTCTCTCTTTGCTCCTCCCATCTGTTTTTGATCGAAATCCAGTCTCCTCTTCTCCCAATCCATCTTAATCTACTAGCCCAACTCTCTAGGCTCTCCTATGTATGCCATCTCTCACTTTGCATGCGTGCTGAGAGAGAGCACGACAAAAAGGGAATGATTGCTGCGTTCTTACTGAACGTAGTAATTAATTTTTTTTTTGACAAAAGTAAAAATACCTAAAATCTCAATAAAACTAAAAAATAACCTAATAAAACAAACAAAATAGTTTAGGATATTAGATTTACGTTAAAGTTGCCCTTTTTGTTTAAATTTTTTGCTAATACATGATATTTAGCATGTTACTTGAAAAATTATTTTGTGATCGTTGTGACATGTTACAATGTTATATGCTATGCTTTATTCAAAAATGTTATATGCTATGCATATGTAATTTAATTAAATGATTATTTATTAGCATATCATATAAATTGTGTTGCTATGATAAAGCAAATTGATAACATCAAAATGACAAACTTGTGATGAAGCAATTTCACAAAGCATCAAAAAAGAACGTGACCACTATGAATCTTGATCCTCAAATCTAATTCATATATTTTGGAAATTGATTGACGTGGATGTCTATATGACTGCATAGAAAGAATGATAATGAAATTTCATGAGCGTATACGGTAAAGAAAATGATTAAATCGTAAATTTTATTGTGATAACGAAATTTCACATTCGAAACGAAGATTCCGCATCTTAGAATACTATAGTACTCGTGGTTGTCTATTGAGACTGTGACACTCGTATATCTTCTCCTTACTCTATTTTACAGATGGTTGAACCATCATAGCTGGACTTTAATTCACTGGACTCTGTAGAACTTGAGTACCAATTTGTTCCTCTATTAAGCCAATCAAGGCTCGAGCATGGTAAAATTATGGAAACACTTTTCCACAAGTAGTTTAATTAGCATTTCTTAAACGACAATGTAAGGTCCGTCAGGCGTCAGCATAAAGACATTTCTTAAAAATATAAAAGAAATCTCAAAGCAAAGGGCAATTACCATGTACATGTAGATCCCTACAATCGTTCAAAAGCATGTGGGAACAATGCACCACGTGAAAGAGGGTCTAGGGGACGTGACATAAGGAGTGACGCACACTGCCATTTTTTTTTTAATAAACAAAACATTCATAAATATTGCAAGTCAGCATATGAAATAGCTGTGACTTACAAGTAGTATAGAGAATCATGGAAGCACGGGGAATTGAAAAAGTATATTCAAATACTCGGACTGAAAAAAGATTATCAATCCCTTGAAGCTTACCAATGGAAGAAGATAAAGTGATGCAAGAATGTTTTAGACTTCGGTTAAAACTGCTCTAAGTTTTCTAAGATACTTTATGTAAAATCTATTATGCATTCATTTAATTAGACTGTTGTTTTGGTCTTAAAGTTTAGGACTAATTTCAGTTTACTCCCATTAACTTTAGGTCGATCATCATGTTAGTCATTTTTCTTTCAATTTCATCAAAAACACCCCTCAACTCCCAATTTTCATCAGCCGCGCATGTCTAAACCTCCAATCTCCATCCAATTCCTCTGTCAAGTGATGACTTGATATCAAGAAGAAAGTCAAATTCTGAAAGTTACCTTTCGCACCATTTTTCCCCCATATCGATACACATCTTCGTTCTCATCACAACCCCCTAACCTTAGTAATTTTGGTGGGATTGAATGCAATTTGTCTATTTTTCCTTTTTCCTTTTTTCTTTTTTCTTGATATCAAGTCATCACTTGACAAATGAATTGGATGGAGATTGGAAGTTTGGACATGCGCGGCTGATGAAAATTGGGAGTTAAGGGGTGCTTTTGATGAAATTGAAAGAAGAAAGACTAACATGATAATCGACCTAAGTTGATGGGGGTAAACTGAAATTAGTTCTAAAGTTTATGTGGATAATGCGTACTGAATTAGATGAGACTTTGATTTATATTCTGAAGCATTGAATTTATTCAATTTTTATTTACTATAAATATACATGGTTCAACATATCATCATAAAGATGCGAAGCAATGCATCCAACAAATAAAAATAAGGTTATTCAAATGAAAAGCATATCATTCTATCGACATCAAAATACTCAAAAGAATATGAGGTATACCTTTCGGATTATATATACTCCCATATACTTTAAGGAATGTATATATGTAGGAGTAAAAAGGTGCTTAGTGAGATTACTCATATTACTTTAAGGACTAAGCTAGGTAATTATTTATGTCTTATAATTCTACTGTGACTATGATGACTTGATCATCACAACTAATAAATAGCGAGGCACTCTCTGAAATCTGTTGCCTAATGGCATAAAAATTAAAGTCATAGAAGCTCTGTGTTCCCCACGAGCTAATCGAACCTCGTTAAAGTTATAAAGAAATTCGTGCCAACGATTATCATATGAAAACCTAATGTGAGAATGGAATGGAACTACCTCAAATAAATGCGAATGGAAACGCATTTTGAAGAACTGAACGAGTCACCTACATTGAAATGTAGGATACTGACTCACAAAGGCTTTGATATGACCACTTAGAACACCGTGGTTTGGACATGGGATCCGTACTTTAAAGAAACTCACACAGACATCGATCCTATCTTTTGAGTGAATAATAAAATGGGACAAAAGTCTGTCACACTGCAAGGTGACGACACTAACTCTGACCGCATGCACTGGTCGTTCCTAGCTAATGCTACTCCAATGCAGTCATTGCACTCTAAAGCACCTGATGCTTAACATGCCTCCTATTAGGCCTTGTTGATTAGTTCAAAGGCACATCACTCATTTTGCAAAGCCTATTCTTTAGCAAAAACAGGATCAAGACCTTCCTATGCTAAAGATAACCAAAATATTCCATTCTTACCAAGAATATAATGTGATATGTGGACATATCCATCCAGAAATGCGGACCATTACAATACTTTATGGTTATGGAGGACATTTCGACACACTGGTCACAAGTCGAATAATTATCTACTAGAAATGCTGCATTTGCAAACTCTGATCATCAATTCCATAAGACTTGACAAAGCTGAGATCTAGAGTTCACATCAAAAGGACTTGATGCTTATTGCATGACGATCAAGATTGATGTAAAACATCTTGACACCCCAGATGCATACTCACAATGGTCTCGTAGAAGCCACCATAGAGGGTGGCTAGGGCACTGATTATGCACACCAATCTGTCTATACCTACTTTGGATTATGCAATATTGCACGCAATTTTACTTATTCGTTTTTAGGCCCACTGCTAGCCAACTATTTCATGCGTACCAGTTGGAAACTAGACATGAGCCTGAGATTTACACATTTGGTTGTGCAGCATATGTGCCTATTGCGCTCCCACAACACATCAAAATGGGTCACCAAGAACGAATATGTATATTTGTTGGATACAAACCTCTAACGATTATCTGCTATTCAGAACCTTTACAGACAATCTCACCGCTCGATTTACAGATTGTCACTTTGATGAGATAGTCTTCTGGTCATTACAGGGAGATAAGAAAAATAATTTTCTATGGGAACGACATGAATTGTCGTGGTTGTCCCCACTCTGTCTCATCCAGATCCCCATATAATCAATATCTAGAACGTAACAGTTTTGATGCCTGATGTATTTAAAGATATTGCCAAAGTGATGAGATCATACATACTAGCTGCAAACGCCTGCAAGGTTAAAAGTCCCCAATAAGGGGCACGTTGCCGCAGATAGAGGCGACGCAACCATACTTAGTGGAGGTGTGGTTGAGGCCGTGGTTCCCTAAGGGACTAAGGGGAGGCCACTTGGTTCGATCGATACTTATGTAAATGAATTGGGCGAATTAGGCACAACCTCATCAATGTAAAGATTCTCTCTCATGAGATCGTCTCTGATTACAGTTATGTCCACGAATCAATATTGGAGGACGCTCCGATGTTTGAAATGATTCCAGAGACAAAATCTCAACGGATTGCTAGAGTACATACACATTGATGATTGACACTGTTGCTCAAGGAATAATAGAGCATGAAGGTATCGAACCACGCTCTGTTGAAGAATGTCAACAAAGAGCATATTGTCCTACATAAAAGTACAATTCAGGAAGAGCTAGATTCTCTAACAAAGAGATAAGTATTTGGTTTGGTAGTGCTAACCTTATCAAGTGTAAATAAATAAGTCTTTGTCATAAAGTGTAATGAGAAGAATGAAGCCCTAAAGGACAAGGCTCGCCTTGTGGTGCCAAGGTTTCTCGCAACGCTCTAGATTGACTACGAGGAGACATAATCTCCCATACTGGAAATACAGCTCATCGATGTGGTTACTACTTATCTCAATGGGGATCTTGATTAGGAGATATTCATAAAAGTGCCTAATGGCCTTAAACTATCCAACTCAAGTAACTATAAACTACGGAGTGCGTTTGCAATTAGAATTGAAACGCTCACTTTATAGAAGTGACTACTTGGTTGGAAATGGATACAAAATGACGAACAATGCCTGTGCGTACCCATAAAGAGAAAAGAGTTCCGGATTTGCAATTATAGCTAGGTATGTTGATGATAGGAACATAGTAGGTACTCTTGATGAAATAAGAGAAACCATGAGGTACATGAAATCCGAATTGAGATGAATATTCTTGGGAAACTCGGTTAACAACGAGTTTGTGGAACTAATCCACCAGTCTGCATGTGTCCAAAAGATTCTCATGCGATTTACTTGGACGAATTGCATACTGTTAGCACTCCCAATGATTCGTCGATATTTGGATGTAAAGGAATAATCCATTTCGTCTAAAGGAGATGACGAAGAAAGGTTGAGAATCGAAATTCATTCTCTAAAGTGCAATAAGCACAATATTGTACTTAGCCCGATGAACTCGACTGGATATAACATTCTCAAAGAATGGTTGAGAATCGAAATCATAAGCGCAATTTCGTCCAAAGGAGATGACGAAGAAGGGTTGAGAATCGAAATTCATTCTCTAAATTAAGTGCAATAAGCGCAATATTGTACTTAGCCCGATGAACTCGACTGGATATAACATTCTCAAAGAATTTATATATAGCTAAACTTAGCTCAGCGCCAACGCAGTGTTATTAGAAAGTATAAAGAACGTATGCTGATCCCTAAATGAACCATTGACTTGGGTTCGTCCTATCATTATAGAAAGACGAAGGGAATCAAATGGAACTGCAACCCTTTACATCAAAACCTCAAACGATGCTTTGGTTGGGGTTCACTAATGTCAGGTATCTATGGTCAATAGGTTGTTCCTAAACTGGTTATGTAATCGTCATTGCGAACATGACGATACCTCGTGAGAAACATTAGACTCTCCTCAAGATTTAAGTGAATCAAGTAAGGTCCAAGGAGAATAAGAAAGACTTGTTTCTCAAATCGCAGCCTACGGCTATATCTGAAAGGCATGTGAGAAACATAGGAATGCAAAGACGTTCCTAGCTCACTTGATTGATGTAAGGATCAAGAGGAGTGTAGACTTCAAGGGGAGTCTAACACATATAGGTGTGTTGTGCTCTTTTTCTCTTCGACCAAGATTTATTTTGTCTCACTGGGTTTTGTTACTTTGCAAGGTTTTTAACGAGGCAATACCTCATGCACCACTTTAACTTTGACTTGGCACAAGGGGGAGTGTGTTGAAGGAAAAATACATTAATGTGTCTTCGTTAAAGTAATTGACGAAGAGGGAATCATGCGATTGTATGTAATTGAGCAATCAAACATTATTAGGTTTCATTACATTATAATTTTCATTTGTAACTGTTGTATTCATCCTCTATATAATGGAGTTATCTAATGAGAATGAGTAGACAAATTCCAATCGTTATATTTCTTGTAACATAAACTCATATTTTTATTTACAAATCTTGAGAGTTGAGAGTGATCGATTTACCCGTACCGCTCGTCGTAATTCATGTCACATATTCATGTATCTTATAAATGACTCGTTTTTATTTTATCAAATTAATCAATGTTATAGTAACTGATGTCTCATACGGCACCGTCATCTTCTAATATGATGCCAGTCTCATTCGAAACTATTCACATTGCTGAGTGATCCAAGTCACTTTGATGATAATTTGCTCATATGCTTAAAATGTCATCCCTTCTCCTCGAGCTCACACTAACGTTGGGGTTTTTTTTTGTTTTTTTTTGAAAAAGATGTCATCCATTAATGAAGCTCAGCAAACAGTGTAATAATGACTTGCTTAGAGGGCCGTCAGGAGAAACCATAATGCAAAACAACTATCCTAGTACACTTCTCACACAAACGTACTAAAACACTCACTCCAAGTACAGTCACCTTCTATGAAGATTAAACCAAAAACAAGAAGATTAAAAACTTTGAGCTTAATAAACTGTAATATCAGAATTCTTATCTTCATGTTGATCTCCCTATAAAAGTACAAAACTTTTGACTGAGGAGTCCCTTTGACGGTTTGAAAAATTGGAGATGTGAAAGTAGTTGATAAAGAACCGAATCAAGATGAGCAGGTGGTTGCTAATATGCATCGGACTTATGGCCAGGAGGCTATACTTCATCCTTCTAATAATTGTGTAGGAATTTGCAGTGTGATGGCGAAAGGCCAAAAAAGTCATAACGCAACACCAAGGTTTCCTAATCCTAAAAAGAGTGTAACAACATATACGTAGGCGTATGACCCTAAACTAATAGAACCACCATCGAAACAAATACCCTCTCAACCCCAATCATCATACTCCTGCTTCCATGAGCAAGAGGAGGAAATTAGGAATGACAGAAAATTACCTACCAGAAGACATCATTGTGAAAATCCTCCACAGGGTTCCCCTAAAACCCCTAATACGATTCAGCACTGTTTCGAAAGGCTGGCATTCCATTATATTTGCCGACCCTCAATTCAAGAAATCCCATACGAAATTTGCTTCTGCGCAGCAAACCCTCAGTCGAAGACTCCTCTATTCCACGGCCTCTCAAGTTGAATCCTTAGACTTGGAGGCGCCGTCGTTTGGAGACACTTCTTCCGTCAGAAAGCTCAGCTGCCCCTTCAATAAACACGGGAATCGTATCAAGCTACTAGGCTCCTGTAATGGCTTGGTATGTGTAGCTCTTGAGTCTACGCGAAACTTGTATATTTGGAACCCAACAAACGGATTCTTCCAAAAGTTACCCGACCCTGGTTTCTCCCAAGAAGATAATATTGTGGTTTACTCTGGTTTAGGGCATTTGTCAGCCACAGACGACTACAAAGTTATAGTTGCCGCCGGTAGAGCTAGAAGCAGAGATCGCCGCAAACTCTATTTGCAGCGGGACGAGATCAAGGAGGTGAAGATATTCTCATTAAGGTCTAAGTTATGGATTGAACTGATCCCTCCACGCTTGACCCTTGAGCGTCAGGGGACTTTGTGCAATGAGGCACTTCATTGGTTGCATTGCAAAAGTATCGTTGTTTTTGATTTGGCCAAGGAAGAGTTCAGGCTAATGCCGCTGCCTGATTGTCTCGTTCGTAGACAGTTTTATATCCGTCTTGGCGTTTCATCTGGAGGATGCCTGTGTGTGACGCATATCTTCAATTCTGAAAACTCTATTGAGTTGTGGGTGATGAGAAAATATGGCGTGCGTGAATCTTGGACTAAGCTCTTTAACTGTAACATTGCCGAACGGCCGCGTGGGACGTATGTCAGTCGACCAATCCTGGTTACGGAGAGTATACTTTTTATGTTTATATGGGATTGGGATAACAGGTTGGTCTTGAAGATCGATCATGAACAAGGGATAGTAGGCCAATATATGTTTCCTAAGGTTGACATGATTGAAAGAATTGTGCCTAATGTGATCCAATATATGATTGGATACGAAGAGAGTTCAGTTTGGCTTAGTGATTACCATGCATGTAGTGAAAGAGAAGAAGAAGGTCAATAGGAGAGGAATGATTGCTTCCTCCTTGCATTTAACTGCATTGTTTGTTATTTTATCCTCATTTTGACTGTGGTAGCAGCTGTTGTGGCTTTGTGCCATATGCTCCTGCAACTGGTTTTGAGTTCTCAATTTTCTGATGCCTTTGCAACTTGTGGTTGCTGGCCACGCCATCTTCTGCATGTGTGCTTGTTTTTCTTTCTTTCTTTTTTTTTGGTCAAGGCATGAGTGCATCTTATTCACTGACTTACACTACTAGAAAAACCATGCTTCATACAGATTTTAATCTTAAACTTAAACTTAAACTTAAGTTTGACATATAAATACTCCACCTTAAACTTAAGCAGTCGATCGGTTTTTGTGGGACGTGCTCAATGCCGAAGTTAGTAGATTAATTTGATGTGGTTAGTTGCTCAAGTATAAGCCTGTTCAATAAGGAGCTCGAGAGTATGAATCAATGAGTCACATAATGCCTTGTATACAAAATATATATACTAGAATTTTCCTAGTGACTAATCTGAATTACTCCCATTTAAACAAATCGTTTGTTTATTGCTTCAGTTCACAATAGTGACTAATCTCAATCACTACTCCCAAGTAAGTTTGCACATCCACCTCAAATATGATTTCCATGAAGTACAGGTCATAAAGTTTGTTATAGTACCAAATTTTCTTTATTAGAAAAATGTTTGTAGGCAATGACTTGAAAATAAACTCTTGCTTATAGATATTGTAAATTACACAGAGTTGAAATAAAGATTATTCCTCTACATTCGCTTCACCAGATGCTCTCTGCTATATGATGTTGTAAAAGTACAATTAACTTTTGATTTTAAGAGAAGAACTTGCTATTCTGTTAATTTTGAATTAGGTCTCTGCTATATCAACTTACTTATTAATTATTTGCTTTTGAATTTAGGTCATCTGTGAATTTAGCCATTAAAGCATCTATATGAAGTTAGAGAGCCCTTCTAGTGAGGACCTTTAAGTTGAGGATTTGGTGAGGACTTTTCGGTTTATGGTTTAAAAGACCTATTTTTCGATCACATCTTGACATCTCATCCGTTCAGTTTTTAGGTCTATATGTGTAGATCAACTCTACAAATTTTCAGCCAAATCGGTGATCGTTAAGATAACAAAATAGATCAAATTAATGGACGAACCAAATATGTCAAACATGAACCGTTCAAGTTCATAATTGGTAAATCACACTTATGAATGTCTTAACTATTTTTAATATGGCTAAAAATTTGCAGAAATGATCTACTCATAAATACCTATAAACTGAACGATCAAGATGTGGATATAAGATCGAAATGTGGGAGAAGCCGAAAAGTCCTCACCAAGTCTTCAACTTAAGGGTCCTCACTAGAAGGGCTCCCTATAGTTTTCAACATATTTTGATTTATTTCTATTTCACTTCATATTTGATATGAATGAGATCGTTAACTTGGTTTGTATTTTGAGTTATATCTTCCTCGTACTTTCCTTTTTTTTTAAAGTAAAGAAGAATGCACAACCTCAGCAGTTAGTACCTAATCTTAAAATGCAGAAAACAAAATAATACAGAAGCGTAATTATAATTACAATAGAAACGAGGTTTGAAATTTCGATGCGCAATTCACAAAGAATCCGTCTTTTTCACTCCGCAAAAACAGGGGGTTCCTAGGGTTTCATATTCTGGTTTCTTCTCTCCGTTCGACGGCTTGTCCAATGACGACGTCGTCGGACGGGATTTGCTGATGACTTTGGGTGGTGGTGCTGGGTCGGTTGGTGGTGGTGGAAGGATAGAGCTTGGCTGTGGAAGGTAGGTGGTTCGAACGGAGGGACGACGCCATGGTGAGTGTAGCATGAGCTTTATGATCTGATGTCGTGCCGCGGAAGAGAAGCAGGTGATGAGGACCTGATGGAGATATGAAGCGGTCAGCGGTGGTTGAAACGGCGTCAGGATGCGGTGGTGGTGTGTAGCGGTGTTGGATCCGGCTGGATCGATATCCCGATCTGGATTGGTTCTTCTCTGTTGCTGCTCCAGCCGCAAATTTTGGCAGTATGGTGGGCTGCTACCCAGGGTTGTTGTACGATCGGCGGTGCTTCTCAGGTTGGTGGTCGGTCACGGAGCGGCAGCTTGCACAGGTGTGGTGCGTGGCTTCTTGGGCTGGCTTCCAAAGTGGTTTGGTTCTTGAGGTTCACTACGTAATGGGGTGGGTTTGGTGATGGGATGGCCTGGTTCCTATATGACCCATGTCGTTTTTTTTTTTTTCGTCTTTTATTATTATTATTTTTTATAATGTTTAGGTTTTGTTTTGTTTTGGTTGGTTTTGAGTCGTCCCTCCTCTGAGAGCGAGTGTTTAGTCGTCCCTCCTCTTTGTCGAGGGTTTTAGAGTCACTATGGGAAATCTCGTCCTAGGCGACGGAACAAATTCGTCGCTTAAGACTCATTATTCGTCTCCTAGAAACTTCGTCGACTACTAATCCGTCGTTTAAGTGTCGTGAGGTAGACACTTAGGCGACTGAAAATAAGTTAGTCGTCGAGTATAATATTTTCTAGCCGACGGATCATTTCTTACCTTGTCGACAAACTTATTTGTCGATAAATATTTGTCTCGACGGAACCTTCTTGTTGGAAGGATACTTAGCCGACGAATACGAAATTTTTCTTAGCCGACGAAATAGGCGTCGGTATATCTGTTCGCCGACGAATAATGATACATTCTTAGACGACGGAAAATTCGTCGGTATACTTTTATGCCGACGAATTATGAAGAGTTCTTAGTCGACGATTGATTTGTATTCGTCGGGTAGGTTATTTATCTTAGGCGACGGATGCTTTTGTTTCCGTCGCCTAAGTTATTTATTTAGGTAAAAAAAATGGTTTAATTTTGTTTTTTAACCTTATTCACTGTTCAAAAATTACAAATCAGTAACAATAATCAAACACATACAGATACAGATATACCGGAAGCATTGGATTTGGAAAACATATTCATATATTGATCATGATCGATAACTAGATCAATGGAGAAATATTTAATGAACTAGCTAGGTAGAAAATTGTTCATACATATACAATCTAGCTAAACTATGAATGAAGTACTACAAAATCAATAATTGAACAATTCTATGTTGTCGCCTAGATCATCATTGTTTTGTGGAGAAACATGTGGAGGAGAAACAACTGGAGGAGGAGGAGGAATCTGTGGAGGAGGTGGAGGTGGCATACCTAGGCGCTCATATATGGCTGCAAATTGGAACTACACAGCGCTATACATAGACTCGGCATGCAGGGCACGCTGATGGGCCTCTTGATATTGCTGTTGGGCACGCTCCTCTGATTCCTTCAATCTCTGCTCATAGCGCTCCTGCATCTCTTAGAGTTGCTGCTCATCAACTCTAGGAGGACGACTACGTGAAGTGGAACCGTTTGAAGATTGGCTAAAGTCTCGCTCGCCTCCTCGTCCCATCCCTCGGATCTCCTTTCCTTTCCGAGTTTTCAGCACCGTACCCAACACCTCAATTTGTTGGGACTGAACACTCTCCATAATCTCCTCCTCCGTCGCATCAGGGTGTTGTTCCTTGAATGCATCATTTCGTTTATTGACCTCATCAACCATGTCATTCTGCATGCAT
This sequence comes from Fragaria vesca subsp. vesca, assembly GCF_000184155.1. Lineage (NCBI taxonomy): Eukaryota > Viridiplantae > Streptophyta > Magnoliopsida > Rosales > Rosaceae > Fragaria > Fragaria vesca. The sequence continues at coordinate 14,845,436 of NC_020491.1, forward strand.
TTTAAAATACATCAATTAATAAACAAGTTTGCTCAACACATGTATTAGCACCTAAAACAGTAACAGTTGAAGCTAGGAATCAATTGAAAAAAAAAAATTCTGTAGCAGTAAGCAGCCTGCATGCGTTCCCCAGGGTGTCTACATGCGCGCCCCAGGGTGCCTGCATGCGAGCCCCAGGGTGCCAGCAGCGCGCTCTGGGGTGCACCCTGAAACGTGTATAATCCAAGTATTTTTCTTTTGAACTTGATATTAATTAATTGATGCATGTATATTAAGATATCACTAGGCCATATACATCATCAGACGACACTTTTCAGACGACATATTTTGGACGATTTTGAGTTTGTGTCGTCTGATTAATTTTTTGACCATTCAGATGACATTTGTGAAGTATAAGTCGTATGAGTGCCATGCTCCCTTCATACTTCTGGATGTTGCTCAATTTGTCTGTCATATGCAAAATTTCAGACGACATATATATGCAATGTAAAAAAGCAACATTTAGCAACTTTATGGTAATACGTCAGACAACATATAAAAGTTGTCTGTGAAAGAATGCGAATCTACTTTTAATCCCCTTTTTATGTACTTCGTCCAACAACATATTAATGTCGTCTGAAACAACCATAAATCCTTGATTTATACCTACATTTTGAACCCTTAAATTCACTTATTCAGACGACAAACAAATGACGTATAACAAACCCATAAAATTGAGTGTACGAACCTTGTAATGTATAACTTCAGAAGACATATGAAAGTGGTCTCTCTGACCCTAAAATACTCAATTTATAATTAAATATT
>NC_020491.1:14853081-14854405 GCF_000184155.1 Fragaria vesca subsp. vesca
AATCTAATGAATTGATTTAATCTAATGCTAATGCCTAATGACTACACACTTAGTCAATTGCACAACAAAATTATCCAAGCATTTAACTGGTTTGGTGGAGACCCTTTCTAAATTGATCATGTTCTGCAATTTGGTAGCATATAGAACTGAGCTGAACAACAACTGAAAATGCATCTAAGCAGCAAAATCAAGATAAGACTTTCTAGGCCACAACTGAAATGCTCCTCATTATATATGCATTGAAAAAATTTTAGGCCACAAGCTAGCTAACATTACCTTCACCTTTCATCAACCTTAGTGCTAAGTTATTATTCACATCAACAATTTCACAAACTGCAACAAGTAAATCTATACAAGATCACAACCTTAGTGCTAGGTTCTGTTGTTACATAGGAGTTGTATGTTTGTATTCCTTAATTTCTGTTTCATTTTGAAGTCTCTAACAATAAGGAATTAGGACAAAATGTATAGAATGAATTAGAATTCATGTGGTACTGAATTTATACAAAGCTAAAAGGTTCCAGGCGAACTGTAATGATGAAGTTGTGGAAGTGTTGGTAATAAGGTAAGGATAGGATCAACTATGTGTACTCATAAACTTATTAACTTGTGATGAAAGGTACATAATCCAGTTGCAATAGTATAGAAACTGCATATAAACTGTCCACATACTCCTTCAAAACATGTGTCATCTTCCAATCGAATCCAACACGAGAAACCTAGAGAAAGATGGAATTCCATATGGTATTCTACATTATGTTTTAAATTTATTCGTATATTTACATTTCGCATGTACTATGATTCCATAATTTCCTTAATTTTATAGGAAGTAGCTCACTTCTGCACCCATACGAACATCATAGGGAAAGTTGGCACCAGAAAATGTCTTCTTTGTAATAAACCATTTTGTACATATATAGATACTCATTGGCATGCAAAACTGACACACAAGAGTAAAACATGAATCTCCTACCTTGTATGAAAGACAACAACATTGGAGAAAGAGCTATGCTAAATCTAGTAAATCTAGTACTCCTACCATTCCATCTGGTTCAATTTATAATCAACAACCTTATTCTAACTACCTATATACCTTTTATTCTAGCAACCAGAACATATCCTCCACAACTGCCAATGGCAAGTTCATCCCAAATCCTATCATTCCGTATTAACAATGAGATAGTTTCAGTCTACACAAGTAATATTGACCAGATGCAACCAACATATCAGACCCAGAATTCATTATATGCAAACTTCTATCAATTTATTCGTCTGTAACAATTCAGAAGCTATAAACTGGTTACATAACAAATTAACCAAATAT
>NC_020491.1:14854455-14860464 GCF_000184155.1 Fragaria vesca subsp. vesca
AAACCACTGAAACACTTCCGCATTCTTTTGTAGGATGGATTGTGTAGCCTGCTTTCGGTATTATGGATTTTTTGTTTTTTTGCTCTCTACTAGCCATAGCTGGGGCGTATACCCATCATCTTAAGATCAACACGGGCTTTGGGGGTGCATTTGTTCTTATGTTTGAGATTCAGAATTGTTCCAAGAACGTTGTCACAAACATTCTTCTCTATGTGCATGTAACACCCTGACCCCAGATTATACCGAACCTAAGGTGGGTATTAGAAAGCTAATTTGAATCTACAAGCATGTATGGTAATTGATTCTATACCATTTCATTCCTTTTGCTGCACTTTGATAAAAATAAAATTGGATTCACTCTTACCATTGAATCGTTACCTGGGTGTTCCTCCGAAGAAATCAATCGCTACATAAACATCAAATTGTTGAGTGATACCTCATCGTCAGAGGCCCGATCAAGAAATCATCTTCCTTTTCAGTTCGATATCCCACAGCTAGTGACCGGATCTCTTCCCTTTCATTCTTCACACGATCGGTGTTATCACCGTAATCCGACAGAGAGAGGGAGAGTGAAAGTGAGAGAGTTGATTGAATGAGAAAGAGAGACGTATCTGTGCCCTTTCGCTATTAGAGGGCTCTCTCTCTCTCTCTTCTCTCCTGGGAATACAGTCAAGATGAGGGAGAAGAACCAAATATAGGAAAGGAAGGATGGAGAAAAAGGAGAGGGGTCGGCCGGGGAGAGCGACGAGAATCTTCGCTCTCTCTCTCTCTCTCTCTATCTCTCAAGTCGTCTCTCCTGAATCGTCTGGAATGAGGAAAAAGGAAACGGAGGTGATCAGTCACGATCGATTATGCATGGCATGCATCTAGGTCGGGTTCGTTAAGACTGAGGTTGAGCAATAGATTGTCGATTTGCAAAAGGAAAAGAATCAAATTCTTAACGGTAAGTCCTAAACCTTGAATTGAAATTCTGTGCTAATGAAATTGACGAATTAGGAATTATTTTCTTGAATAATTCGGGTCGGGGTGTTACTGACATCCAAGTTGTGTCTGATTTTCAAGGTCGACCAGTAAGGCAATTCAAAGAATACACTTTTGTGCGTCCAATATTTAAACTCATCAGGCGTGGGAGGATTCAAGTCAGTTACTTTTTTACTCGTGCTTAAATATCCAAACCAGTGCTGATTAAGCCTCTCCAAAATCCACTCACCAGACCTCCCTGGGGGTTTTGGATTATGCTCCTCAGTCTCATCAAATGCCTCAGCATCCCACCGCCACTCGTGATCCTCGGGAAGATGTCTACGAGATCCCAAGAAACAAATTTTGTCGGCGTGGCGACTAGAATTGACGTCATCTATGCATACCAGGCAAGCCTTGTACCCCTTAGTTTGTTGGCCAGACAACATCCCGTAAGCTGGAAAATCATTGATTGTCCAAATAACAACTGCTTTCATCATGAATGAAGTTTGACCATGCCTGTCAAAAGTAGGGAGTCCATTTTCCCATAACTCCTGTAGCTTGTCAATTAATGGTCTCATGTACACATCCAAACGCTTTCTTAGAGAACACGGCCCTGGAACCGTAAGCGTAAGAAAATTGTACTCCTTCCTCATACACATGTTGGGAGGTAGATTGTACGAAAATACTATCACAGACCAAATGCTGTAAGACAAATTCATGTTTCCTGTAGGATTGAATCTGTCTGTTGCAAGTTCGAGTCTGACATTTCGACAGTCTCCAGCACATTCGGGAAAAGAACGGTCAAAGTGCTGCCAAGCCTCCCCGTCTGCGAGGTGTGTGAGATTATCCGGATCTATCCTCTCCTCTCCCTGGTGCCTTGCCTGGTGCCATCTCATATGCTTGGCCGTATGTGAAGACATGTACAGACGTTGCAGACGAGGACCCAACGGGAAGTAACGAAGAACCTTCATAGGAATGGGCTTTTTCTGGTTAAATGAAGTGGAAGCTTCATACCTTGGCTGGTAGCAGTGTGGGCACTCAACTTCATCCTTGTTGTCTTTGTAATATAAGATGCAGTTATTGACGCAAGCGTCTATCTTTTGGTGATCAAGACCGAGGCCAGCCAACATCCTTGTTACCTGGTCAAAATTTTCCGGACAACTGTTACCTTTGGGGAGCACTTTCTTCATAAGTGCAATATCATCATCAAAACATGTCGTAGTCTTTCCCCGCTTGTTTTTTATCTGCATTTGCTCCATGGCGATACCCAACACAGTATGCTCACTGCCAGGATACAATGGGGTTTGTACTTCCCGTACTAGTCTTTTATACTTATCATAATCACTGTTGTAGTCAACGTGGGAGACATTAGGGAAGGTGTCAGGGGCGTTGTCATAAACAACATTTTGCTGATATCCTGAGGCGGCGAACGGGAAGGCATCGTTTAAGAGGTTCATCACAGCAGAGTCCCCGTAACTAGCATTGGAAGATCCTGCCTGCTGATTATGTTGTGCTTGAATTTCTGCAAGTGTAGGCATTTGAACTGGATTTTCGCCGTGTCATGTCTATGTGGTATAACTAGGACAAATACCGTTTAGTGCCAGGTGAGAATACATGTCTTCATATGTTATTGGTTTCCGATTAAGACATTTGTTGCACGGACATATGTGAATAACTTTGTCTGGAGGACTATGTAGACGCACGAACTCAAGAAAATCAAAAATGTCTTTCATATAAAAAGGGGACCCTCTCCCTAATTGCATCCAGCTCTTATCCATGTTGTACACTATAATAACAGGAAACAAAAATATAGTTGTCAAAAAATCGTTAATAATAAACTGGAAATATATATAAATATATACTTAACTATTATATATATAAGATATATTAATGTACGTTGTTCACACCTACAATCTTCACCTTATGCCTCCGATTAGGACCCTAATCCCGTTTGAGAGCACATGACATTATGATTTCGTTTGTTGTTGGGGCGTTTCAAATTCGCGTATGTGAGAAAATTTCGGCAGCATCTCCCTACAGTTCCCCAAGTGCACGAATATCTATATACCTAATATGCACTCGAGGAACAATAAAGGAAGATCCTGTCGAAATATATATACTCACAACCGAAAACGAAACGCACCAACAACAAACGAAATCTCAATGTCATATATGCTCCCAAACTGTCCAAATATGGGACAATTCGAAAACCATTTTGTTAGACACAGTCGTAACATAATGGTTCTCGAACGGGATTTCTAAAGGTAACAATATATATTGATGAATTTAATGTATAAGAATATTATAATTCTTAATTACATAATTCATCATTTTATTTTTTATCATTAATTTCAATACACAAATAATTTACATGAAAACAAAAATTTGATAAACATATTATTCACATATATATAATATATTATTAATCATATGAACAAATTAAAAGTAATATATATATACACTCTAAAAATTATACGTATACACGTACACACAAAAGTTAGATATACTTATATATATATATATATATATATATACAAATTAAAAACATAATATATATATTCTACACACATATTGTACGTACAAACATATTATACACACATATATACAAATATATTATACGTATATACACAGATTGTACGTACAAACATATTATAAACACAACATATACGTACAAACATATTCAACATGTATATATACACGTACTATCAAATGTTACATGCATATATATATCATGCATGCATCAAGCAATCTAATAATTGGACCAGCAAAATTGGACCGCCGGCAAAGTCGCCGGAAAATTCACCGGAAAAGATATATGCATAAATGAAAAAATTAAGTAAATCGATAAGCAATCAGAAGAGAATCGAAGCTAGCTACGTAGAAGTTAGCTATAGATCGACCAACAAAATATTCCTGAAGAAGGGGGAAAGGATCGGAGCATATATACCTCTTACTTTCTTGGCTTTCTGCGTATGTTTTTCTTAGATCAGTTTTCTGCGTTCTCTTCTGGACAGAAGGGGGTTATAAATCTGTATTTACTTAGCCGACTGATGAGCACATTTTATATCATATTATTATCCCTAATTTATATGTGTTAGTTATTTGTCTTTAATTAGTTTGAGTTATTTAGTTTGTTTTTGTGTTCGTATAGATGTTTTGTCTAAATAAATAAAATGTTAAAGTTATGGAAGCAATTTACTTATTTTCATATAGTAAATTGAGCTCTTTGTTTTAACATGAGTCTTTTTCCCTTTAATTAGATGAATAATTGCAACACATGTTCTTCTTATTCTAGTAGCATGTATGCATATATGCATGTGTTAAATTGATGGATTATTTTCTCATGCATTAAGTGTGATGTGTGAAAATATTACCATGGCATCCATTGTTGAATTCACTTTTGCTTGTTTGATTCATAGGTATATAGATGCATTAAAACAAATAGAAGAGAGTATGAAGAATTTCCAAGGACATGTACCATGAAACAAAGAGGCAAGAAGCAAGCAAACATGATCCTAGGAACTAAATCTTCAATTGTTCAAAGATTGTGTACGTATCTTCTCTTCATTCACATGAAAAATGAGAGAATGAAGCTATGTATGGAAGCATTTATGGATGGAGATTTTAGCTATCAAGCTTGAGAAGTTTGAAAGATGAAAAATCACATTCACATGGAGATGAAGATGGAATGAAGATCATTGTTGCCTTATAAATAGAGGTTGCTTCAAGTGATAAAAAAGGCAAAGTCTACATTTAACATAAAACACAACTACATTTTTAATAAGAAATGGCTACCATTAACATAAGAAAAATCAAAGAAAAGTAGATTTTCTAGAAATCTAAATTGTTCTTGAGATTGAAGTAACCCAAGGTAAAAGAGGTAAAGTCTACATTTAACACAAGACACCTATACATATTTCATAAGAAATGTCTACCATTAACATAAGAGAAATCTAAGAAAAGTAGACTTTCTGGAAATATAAATTGTTCTTGAGATTAAAGCAACCCAAGGTAAAAGAGGCAAACTCTACATTTAACATAAGACACAACTACATTTTTCATAAGAAATGGCTACCATTAACATAAGAGAAATCAAAGAAAAGTAGACTTTCTGGAAATGTAAATTGTTCTTGAGATTGAAGCAACCCAAGGTAAAAGATGCAAAGTCTACATTTAACATAAGACACTTTTACTACTTTCATAATAAATGTCTACCATTAACATAAGAGAAATCAAAGAAAAGTAGATTTTCTGGAAATCTAAATTGTTCTTAAGATTGAAGCAAACCAAGGTAAAAGACGCAAAGTCTACATTTAACATAAGACACAACTACATATTTAATAAGAAATGGCTACCATTAACATAAGAGAAATCAACTAAAAGTAGACTTTCTGGAAATGTAAATTGTTATTGAGATTGAAGCAACCCAAGGTAAAAGATGCAAAGTCTACATTTAACATAAGACACCTTTACTATTTTCATAAGAAATGTCTACTATTAACATAAGAGAAATTAAAAAAAGTAGACTTTCTGGAAATCTAAATTGTTCTTGAGATTGAAGAAATACCAAGGTAAAAGATGAAAAGTCTACATTTATCATAAGACACAACTACTTTTTTCATAAGAAATGGCTACCATTAACATAAGAGAAATTAAAGAAAAATAGACTTTCTAGAAATCTAAATTGTTCTTGAGATTGAAGCAACCCAAGATAAAATATGTAAAATCTACATTTAACATAAGACACCTCTACTATTTTCATAAGAAATGTCTACCATTAACATAAGAGAAATTAAAGAAAAGTAGACTTTCTGGAAATCTAAATTGTTTTTAGGGGGGTGTATTGCATTTGGATTCATACAGAGTTATTTTAATCAATTGACTTTTTGAAAAGTTTACAGACTCTTTAAAAAGTTCATAGACTTTCATTGATTTCTTAAAACCATCGATTTTTAATCACAGACTTTCACTGATTTCTGAAATCTACAGATTTCATATGAAAGACTTATGTAGATTTCTTAATACTTACAGAGTTACAGGAAATGAACA
>NC_020491.1:14864376-14865897 GCF_000184155.1 Fragaria vesca subsp. vesca
GTATTTTACTATACCGATCACATCCTATTTCATGAGATTTTTGAAAATTTTGCTTCCTCTATATAGTTGGCTCACAAAGTTGTACACTAGCATATAACCTACCAAACAAGTTATACCACATTAGTAGGCACGTTATAATTCCGATGACTAAAATTCACAAAATAAAAATTGACCGTATGATGTGATCATTATAGTGAAACATGGCTATGGTATAAAATTTAACTGGATTCAACAATGTTCGGGGCTCGATCAAAGCGGTCAACCCTAATTTATTTTTACTTCTCACACGAAAACTATCTTACCTACCTCTTCGTGACCTAGTTTGGTGGATTTTTCAACACAAAAAAGTGTCACATAGATGAGACATAACCACCCATGTAAAACTTTGGGACCGTTTACCACCTGAGGATAGGGCTCTCCTTAGTGAAGCATAAGCGTAAATAGGGTTGACCGTTTCGATCGGAGCCTAAACATTGGCGAATTAAAGTGATTTTTCCACCGTAGCTGTATTTTACTATATCGATCACATCATATTTCACGAGATTTTTAAAAATTTTGCTTCCTCTATATAGTTGGTTCACAAAGTTGTACACTAACATATAACATATCAAACAAGTTATAATACTTTAGTAGGCATGTTATGATTTCGATGACTAAAATTCACAAAATGAAAATTGACCGTATAATGTGATCATTATAGTGAAACATGGCTATGGTATAAAATTCAACTGGATTCAACAATGTTCGGGGCTCGATCAAAGCGGTCAACCCTAATTCATATTCACTTATCACACGAAAACTATCTTACCTACCTCTTTGTGACCTAGTTTGGTGGATTCTTCAACACAATAAAGTCTCACATAGATGAGATATAACCACCCATGTAAAACTTTGGGGACGTTTACCTCCCGAGGATAGGGCTCTCCTTAGTGAAGCATAAACGTAAATAGGGTTGACCGCTTCGATCGGGACCAAAACTTTGGTAAATTAAAGTGATTTTTCTACCGTAGCCATATTTTACTATACCGATCACATCCTATTTCACAAGATTTTTGAAAATTTTGCTTTCTCCATATAGTTCGTTCACAAAGTTGTACACTAGCATATAACCTACCAAACAAGTTATACCACATTAGTAGGTACGTTGTGATTCAAATTACTAAAATTCAGACGCAGTTGTGAAGTGGGTCCCGCCTGTGGTCCGTGACATTTTTCGGTGAATTTTTCCGACACTGGAGCTATTTTCTATGCATTTTTAAAGTTTTGAAATGGTGGAAAAAAAAGTAAAACTTTAATGACATTGACAGATTAGTGACTTAGGACGAATGAGGTTGTAACATGTGGCAATTAGTGTTGAATTTTCAGAAAAGGAATCCCCCGAAATGGAAACTTACCATTTCTTTTATAGTAGATTTCCATAAATAGTAACTTTTGTTTTTAAAGCATAATTATCCCCCAAAATGGAAACTTACCCTTCCTTTTATAGTTGATTTCCATAAATAGTAACTTTTATTTTTAGAG
>NC_020491.1:14872197-14874936 GCF_000184155.1 Fragaria vesca subsp. vesca
TTCGCTATCACAGGATCAGAGATTGGGTAGAAGCTGGAGATATCATTGTGGAGAAGGTTCACACAAATGACAATGCAGCAGATTGTTTAACCAAGCCCGTTTCTACAGAGAAGTTCAAGCATTGCTTGGACTTGCTCAGTGTCACAGCTTGCTGAGTTGTGGTGGAGCACCTCCTCACTTGAGGTGCGTTAAGGCAAGAAGAGTCTTGCCAAGGTGAAGGTTCTTGGAGGTTTTGTTCAGGGTTACTTCAAGAAGATTCAAGATATCTTGAAGGGAGCAGCAATCATTTGGTATCAACTCACCAAGGTGGAGATTGTTGTGTTTTGGCTCGTTGATATGATTTGGAAATAAAGGATTCAGCAGGAAAATCTTAGTTTAGAAAGGAAAGAGGATTTTCTATAAGTTTTAGGAAAGTAATCTTTCAAGATCTGTTAGGATTTTTGTCTACTAGGTTTAGGAGTCCTAAAAATCTTATTGTATCAGCAGCCCCTATAATAGGGAGCCGCAGGGGGATTCTCTAAGTGTGAGACAGAAAACCTAGAGAGTCAAGAGTGATAGAGAGATAAGAGATCTAGCAGGGAGTTGGGGATTAGCATAGGGATTTCAATAAGTACTTGTAATTAAGTTGTTATTATCCATAGTGCTAGTGATTCTCTCAAGAGAGATCACAAAGTGGACGTAGGCTAATTATAGCTGAACCACTATAATTCCGCTGTGTTTGTTTCTGTGCTCATTTGTTTTTATCTTTGCTTATATCGTAAAGTCTGAATAAAGATCCTAGGGACTTGACCACTATACATATCCCCCATGTTTTCAAGATATCCTCTTTTTCATTTACTTTTATATTGCCCAAATCAGAGCTAATACCGCATACCCAAGGGGCTTTGGTTCTTTACCAAAAGCAGAAAGTTTTGCACTTCCAAATCAATGCTGAGAAACAAGTTGGAATCCTCCTTTGCAGAACAAGTACCAGAAATCTGAAAATCTTGGCTTGGGGGAGAAACCTCAACTTAAAAAACTCGTAAAGACTCTAGCTTCCATCTCCTGTCATCTGGCCTTGAATCCACCAATCTTTCTTTCTAACACAACCAACATGGAGAAGACTCCAATGCCTCTTCATCATTCAAATTTCTTCTAAAGCAAAAATCCAACTCATCTGTAAAGTAATTGGAACAAGAAGTCTTCCAAATGTAGAATAAACACACGAAAATTAGTTAAAATAATTCATGTTATATCGACTGTCTCTCAGTGTCTCATTTTATTTTCTCATCATTATTCAAAGCTAAAGGCAAAAGTGCACTTTGATTCTCTCATGCTTGATTGTCTGCATTTGTGCTAAAGCACCTGGCCTAAAGATAAGTATATAGATGGTTGGAGCTGGAGCTCCATGGTGTATGTTGCTTATTCTTTCTTTGAAGTTGCTAAGCTATAGGACAGATCTTTGGTCTCTTCGGAACACAAAAGTAACATACGACTTTAAAACCAGTGTATCACGTACTTTGTTCTCTGAAGCAAGTTGCATCAATTGCCAAATATTTTTTGTCATATAGGAAGCATCTCATCCCACTGGTGCCCTGCATCCTGTGTTCGTCAACTGATAACATGCCATAAAGAATTTATTTGGTTTCTATACTTTAGTGTTAGTACCGTATAATGTGAACACATATACTAATCTTCCAAATGTGTTGTATTTCTCCCTTTTGAAAAGAAGACCTGTATATTTTAACTTGTTTGTTCTTTTCTATTCCATTTTCAGGAGTGATTTTCAGTTCGGCGTGCTGGCTTAAAGATAGAAGTCTGGATGAATTTCGTGGTCATTCTTCTGAAAAAATGTAATGCTATTTTAGTTTGTAGGGATTTTCATGCATGTTGTTGCAGGAACCGGGTGAAAAAAGTGTTCTCTTCTTGTTGGTTACTTGACTCTTATAATCATGTTAAGTACAAATCAAGTAACCTTTTTACTATTCCATCTGATGTATTTTGAAATGGAAAACTCAATTTCCATGTTTATGCGACCTTATTTTGCAGCTACAATAGACTCCTGTTATTTTCACTAGAACGACCCCGTTTATGTTTCCTATTGAATTATGGTATGTAGTCTCGTTAAGTTTGCCATTGCATATTGGATTTTCTTCTTGATCTCAGTTTACTTGCTCTCCGCTGAGAAATGAGGATTTTCGGATAATGCAGCTTCCTATGGCTTCCATTGCACAAGATGAGAGTCTGACGCTGTTTTCATGGAGAAGGATGCCTGTGTTTATGGGTGTATCCGACTCGGTCTGCGCACACTGTGCAGTGTTGGGTGATGGAAAAGTATGGAGATGCTGAGTCTGGGACTAGGAGTTATAGCTTTAATGTTCCCAATCCTCCTCCAGTATGGTCTAGGTATCTGAGTCTGTTGATCACTGAAAACAGTAGGTTTCTCCTCAGGTATTCGATTGAGAATTGGTCAAAAATATTGGAGTTGGTCAAAGTTGTTGATAAAGAAGAGAATCAAGAAGTGGAGGATGGCACGGTAGGAGTCGTGGGTGGGGGAGTGTCATGGTTGTATATGATGAGACTGTATTTTCTAGTGTTATGGTGGAACTAGTGTTATGGTGGAACCAAAGCAGCAAGAGAGAGAGGGCAAGAAACTGAAAATGCAGCACCAAGGCCTCACAAAGCTCGATTGAAACATAATGATTGCTGGTTAGTTATTCCTCCCTCTTATGCGGTAGAACATAACTTGTTTGTTTGTTT
>NC_020491.1:14875226-14880360 GCF_000184155.1 Fragaria vesca subsp. vesca
TTTTTTTTTTTTCCGCTATGCTATGGAGTATTTCGATTTCATTTGAATGAATGTCTTTCAAGCGCTTTCCTTGGATTTGTATTTTTCCTATATGCTTGCCTGCAGCCTTAGTATGTAAGGGCACTCAATCAAGGGATGCTCAGAGTGGATCTAGGGAGATTTGTCTCAGAGTGGTCTATCATGTTTTGTATTGGAGTGGATTGAGTCAAGTTCCAGAATTATATTACTGTTGGACCATTGTTTGTGGTATTGACAAGGTTAAGGCATTAAGCAATGGCTATTGAATTCAGATTGTTTAGATTGTTGAAAATTTCTCTTGGAGACATGGAGTTCTATGTTTGGTTCTGAACTTCTGATTGTTGATTTTGTGATGTTTTTGATGGAAATATTCATGACACCAATTTTCAATGGCCATGGTCCCAGAAAACAGAGGATAATGACCTGCTATAAATTTCAGACTGGTCTTCCCTACCACACTAACACAACTGATCTCGTAGCGGAATTATGTGAGTCTACATTAGTTACTGATTTGGATCACTTTCATGGAAGTTTACATTCAATGTACCATTTTCTCTTATCAGTTTGAATCTGTAGTGACCATAGATACATCTTACCTATGATTTACACCATGGCCAATGAAGGGAAAAGATGTTTCACCAAATATTGAAAGGAAAGTAAAACCCATTTTCCAGTTAAAACAGATATATCATATCAATGAATGCGCAAGAGAGCTATATCAATACTAACAGAAATACCACTTTGATTGTCTTATTGTATTATGTTATCTTATACAAAGTTATGGGTTCTACTAGACTATGATTCACTACGGTCGAATTGTGCAAGCATCTCTATACTTTATGCTCTATTTTGTTTTCCTGCTCTGAAGTTGAACAGTTAAGAATCCTTGTTGTGTATTCCTTGGATTTCTTGTGATCCCTGTGGGGTCTGAGTTAACCTATTTTCTTTGATTGGTTCTGTTGATTGAAAAACTGAATTTGATTTAGTGCCAGATACATTAGCCTTTAGGAGCGCATCATACAAGATAAAAAGATATAAATACTTCGCAAAGTGTAAATCTTTCAATTTCTAATAAACAAATCCATTAAAAGATAAAAACTCACAATTTCTTTCAATTTCTAATCTTTCAATTTCTTATTGTACTTCTGAAACCTTCTACATAGTTTTGAAGAGTGACACTTTTGACATTTTTAGTTCATGAATTAAATAATTGCATCTTTTTACTGGTTAGACTATTTGTTATAGTTAACTACCCTGAAACGTAACCTTGCTAGTTTTGTCCAACTTTAGTACTCATTGTTATGATAATGTGAACATTAAATGTTTTTACTTTGGCCAAGAAAATTATTTTCCATGTTTAAACTGTATAAGAAATGATTATAGGGTCTACTAGACTGTGATTCTCTACAACAACTTGGGTAGGTATGGACTCACTGTTTCGTGTCTCATGAGAGCCTATTCAGAGCACCTCGGTGCGCAGCGCACCAGGATGTCCAAACAACGCGTGCAAACTACGCACGTCAGTTCGACTGGCGGTCGTTTCTCTTCCTTTATCATAATTCATAACTCTCATCAAATTCAAACTAGTTAATGTACACTCAGAAAGCGGTCAACAATAAACAGATCCATTCGAACTCCTCTCTTTAATCTTTGACGAAGACTACGGCATTTACGTCGATCTCTCACACATAGAGAAGGTACTCGACCTCTCTGAGTCAAAGACAAAACCGCCGAGGTCCGCCATCCACTTGGTCTCTTCCGTTATCGGGGTTGCAAGATTCCTAACCGTGTCATTCGATGAACGTTGAGAAATTGGGTATGTATAATTTCGGATTTTATTTGGCAAATTGAGGTATGGAAGGCAGTGATCTGCAGAAATAGCCGCAATCGATTTCGTGGCTTTAGATTTATAGATTTTGGGTGTACTGGTGAGTTCAATGTGAATGGTTTAATGTGTTCAACTATTCTGGGCGTGATCGAGTTCTGGGTCTGAGTCCGAAAAGCTTGAATTTTGGGGTTGTTTTCCGTTTCAGTTGGGTTTGAATTCGATTCCCCAAACTCAACTCTTTGGCTCCTCTGAGTATTTTGGGGTTGTTTTCCGTTTCAGTTGGGTTTGAATTCGATTCCCCAAACTCAACTCTGTGCTCATGTGGTTGATCTGGGAGCTACTGGAGTTACCAAACCCCCCCCCCCCCCCGGAATTGTTATGGTTGTGGATGTAATGATTTTTGTGCATAATCGACCGGCTTTGCGAAGCCCCACAGACGACGAAACAACTATTCTGGGCACACAGTTGATTGAGATTAGTGTGGTGTTTTACCTTGCAAATTTTTGGTGCTTTATAGTTTAGCAAGTGAGAATTGTGGAACTGAGTGGGTTTTGATATTGGGTTTATGAGGAAATTGTGGATGCAGTTGTTGTATCTGTTCACTTCTGAATGTGTTCTTCCATGAAAAATGTGGAAACCTTTTTCTATCTTTCACTTTGTATATACATAAATAAAATAAGCATGTAGAGTTGAAATGTTGTATTAACGTTATCGAAAATAGATGAATTTTTTTTCATAGCCGTATTTAAGTACGTTGATCATATCAGACGATTGAATTTTTATTTTGTGAAATTTAGCTATTGGAACCATAATGTGCCTACTAATATGGTATAACTTGTTTAGTAGGTTATATGCAAGTGTACAGTTTTATGAACCAACTATACGAAGGAAACAATATTTTCAAAAATCTTGTGAAATAGGATGTGATACGTATGGTAAAATACAGCTATGGTTAAAAAATCACATATTTCTGATAACGTTTGGTCCCCGATAGAGGTGGTCAACCCTATTTAAGCTATGCTTCCCTATGGAGAGCTCTATCGTCGAGAGGTGAACATCCCTACATGAGTGGTTACATATCATCAATGTGAGAGTTTTGTGTGTGGAAAAATCAACCAAACTAGGTCATGTAAGGGTAGGTAAGAGCGTTTTTGTGTAATAAGTAACGTTGGTTTACGGTTGGCCGCGTCGATCGAGAGCCAAACGTTATCGAAAACAAGTGAATTTTTTTCCTTAGCCGTATTTAAGTACGCTAATCATATCGAACGGTTGAATTTTTATTTTGTAAAATTTAGTCATTGGAACCACAACGTGCCTACTAATGTTGTATAACTTGTTTAGTAGGTTATATACAAGTGTACATTTTTGTGAACCAAGTATATGAATGAAGCAATATTTTCAAAAATCTTGTGAAATAGAATATGATCTTTATGATAAAATACAACTATGGTTGAAAAATCACATATTTCCGGTAACGTTTGGTCCCCGATTGAAGCGGTCAACCCTATTTACTCTTATGTTTCCCTATAAATTAAGAGCCCTATTGTTGGGAGGTGAGCGTTCCTAAATTTTTACATGGGTGGTTACATATCATCAATGTGAGAGTTTTGTGTGTGGAAGAATCAACCAAACTAGGTCATATAAGAGTACGTAAGAGCGTTTTCGTGTAATAAGTGACGTCGGTTTAAGGTTGACCGTGTCGATCGAGAGCCAACCGTTATCGAAAACATGTGAATTTTTTTCTATAGCTGTATTTAAGTACGCTGATCATATCATATGGTTGGATTTTCATTTTGTGAAATTTAGCCATTGGAAACATAACGTGCCTACTAATGTGGTATAATTTGTTTAATAGGTTATATGCAACTGTACATCTTTGTGAACAAATTATACAAAGGAAACAATATTTTCAAAAATCTTGTGAAATAAGATATGATTTGTATGGTGAATTACAACTATGGTTGAAAAATTACATATTTCCGGTAACATTTGGTCCCCGATAGAAGCGGTGAACCCTAGTTAAGCTTATGTTTCCCTATGAAGAGCCCTATCGTTGGGAGGTGAACGTCCATAAATTTTTACATGAGTGGTTACATATCATCAATATGAGAGTTTTATGTGCGGAAAAATCAACCAAACTAAGTCATGTAGGGGTATATAAGAGCATTTTCATGTAATAAATGACGTCGGTTTAAGATTGACCGCATCGATCGAGAGCCAAACGTTATCGAAAACAAGTGAAGTTTTTCCTGTAGCTGTATTTAAGTACGCTGTCATATCAGACGATTGAATTTTTATTTTGTGAAATTGAGACATTAAAACCACAACGTGTCTATTAACGTGGTATAACTTGTTTAATATGTTATATGAAAGTGTACATCACTGTGAACCAACTATACAGAGGAAAATCTTGTGAAATAGAATGTGACCGAAATAGTGAAACACGAATAGGGTTGAAAAATCATAAGCTTCCGAAAATATTTGATTTCTGATAAAAACGATCAACACTTATTATGTTTAGACACTTCTAAACGAATTAGTATATCAAAACAAACACAACGGATTAAGTGTTTCTAAAATATTAACTACTCCGCAAGTACAATATTTTTGCTTTTTCAATTAAACACTTCCGTAAGCAAACAATTGTTTCCATTCTTCAAAAACAAAAATGCAAACAATGGTTCAATTAATAATGTTTTTATTAGATAAGTATTATCTTTTTTTTTTTAAAGAGAAATAGTTATTAGCTTAAAAGGTTAAGATAATGAAAATGACCTTTGACCATATGTCAAAATTGCTCTTGTCCAGGTGTGTTGCCTCTTCCATTCCCAAAAGTTCGTCGGGAAAAGAAGAAAAATTAAACAAACCCAGATAAATCATCTCCTCTGCTTCAATTCTGCAACACAGCAATTCAGAATCGTCATGTCATGGAATTCGGTCTACCCTTTCACTCTTGCAAAACCCTCACCCTCAAACCCAAATCCCAGATGGCCTCACCTCAAGTCTCAACCGCCGGACATAGCTGAAGACCTCGACGGCGTCCTCTGCTCCGCTCAGAAACTGGACAAACCTAAGCCGGCTCAAGTTAATCGTGGCTCCAATGGTGGAAAACTCTGAAGCATCTTCTGGAATCAAAGCAGTAGGGCCGAACCTGAAAATTCGAGGGCCTGAGACGAGTTCCAAAAATTGGTGCCCTCTGGTTATTAAAAAAATCAATCGGCCATAAAGAATCAAAGATCCATTCCAAACAGTATAAAACTGATTGGTTTACGATGCCAGACGGTATAA
>NC_020491.1:14880682-14916178 GCF_000184155.1 Fragaria vesca subsp. vesca
GTTCAAAGCAGCTGCCAGGTTTTTGGTGCCCCAAAATTTTTTTGGGCCTGAGGCGGCCGCCTGTTCCGCCTCACCTCAGGTCCGGCCTGCAAAGCAGGGTACAATATTGATGATTGATGCAGGGTTGCAGACCCTTTCTCTTCCCCTTTCTCCCCTCACTCGCCTACTAAACGTTCTTCAAACGCCAACTAACGTCCTTAATAAAAAATTGATCCACGCGTCTAAATGGAGATTCCGGGTGCATATGTACACGGGTGCGCTAAATAATTTTCGCTCATTGTAATGACTCAAGTTATCCTCTCAGACTACCCCAAAACCTAACCATGTTTGTCTGTTTGTTTTTTTTCTCTCGTTTTTTTCCTCTTCTTTGTCTCTCTAACTATAGTAGCCATGGTAGCACCTCAGGTAGGCCTTCGCCTTGGCTAGCTTGTATAGCAACGCAAGAGTCTTATATGAATATTGTATTGGTTGGACACTTGACAGAAACTGATGAAGTTCCAAGGCCGAACCCTGATTCGGCGTCCTATAGCCGATGATGGGCCTTTTTGGGATCTTGCCTGGTTTAGGATGCTGAAAAGTACTCTGGGAGTAAACGTGGTCAATTGGGGAAGCAAAGAAATTCAGAAGATGGTAAAATAGACAACACAGATTTCCATTTTCTTAAATTTATACACTTCTGAATAATCATACATCACACGGCACAGTTAGCATGCTGTGAACAGTAAACAGGTATCATGAGGAGAAGGGATACCCAGTAATGATTCATAGTCTTCCCCAATTGACCATATCTATCTGGTAGTTATATGTTTGGTTCTGAACTTCTGATGGTTGACACCAATTTTCAATGGCCATGATCCCAGAAAATAACGGATATAGATTTCAGACTGGTCTTCCCTACCACTCTAACACAACTGATCTCGTAGCGTAATTTTTTCAGTCTACATTTGTTACTGATCTGGATCACTTTCATGGAAGTTTACCTTCATTATACCATTTTCTCTTATCAGTTTGAATTTGTAGAGGCCATAGATCCACCTTACCTCTGATTATACCATAGCCAATGAAGGGGAAAGTTGGTTCACCAAATATAAAAGGAAATTAAAACCCGTCTTCCTGTTAGAAAGATAGCCATAATTAAGCAATATTGCGTGTGCATGAGAGCTATATCAAAACTAACAGAAATACCACTTTGATTGTCTTATTATATTATCACTATTATGTTATCCTATACAAAGTTATGGGTTCTACTAGACTATGACTTGCTACACTCAAATTGCGTAAGCATCTGTATGCTCTATTTTGTTTTCCTGCACTGAAGTTGAACAGTTGAAAATCCTTCTTGTTGTGTATTCCTCTGATTTCTTATGATCTCAACTTGGCATAGTTTCTGTAGTTCTCTTTTATGGTCTTCCCTGTGGGGTTCACCTATATTCTTTGATTGATTGTGTTGATTGAAAACCTGCATTTGTTTTAGTGCCAGATGCATCAGCCTTTAGGAACACATCAATCCTCTTTGGAAATTTGGCTAGATACTCTGCAAGAATCTAGATAATCAATTTTACTGAAAATTTCATGCCTGGATGGATGTGCTTTACACTTCTACTAGAGAAACATTACCTAGAGAGATTTGTGTTGAATGAGCTTGATTTGAATCAGAATCTAATTTCAGATTATTCTTATCCCTGCATAGTTGATTAGTGTGACTAAAAAACATGTAAGTATTAAAGTATATCTTCTGGTCAGCGAAGGGTTTACTGTTACTTTTCCTCTCAAGAGCTTAGAAATATTATTACAATCAAAATGGTTTTCACCTTTGTTTGTGATACTGAAGAGGTGGAACATCTTCATCTTTTCTATACTTTTTTTTTTTTGGTATTTGTATTTTGCTTACTGTTAAATTACAGCATTAGTCCTACAAGATTTTAATCAGGACAATCACAAGAATTTTTGTTAGCTTTTCTTTTTTAAGCTCTAGTTTTAGTTTCAAATTTGTAGTGGCCAAAAATCCTTGGGAGTCTCCACCCTCTACCAAGCCCAATGAAGCTAGTTGGAATGTCTGTAGGAAGTATTTTTCTTTCTGTTAGAAATGGTTCTGGCAGCAGTTTGAAAGTTGAAACTATGCCCTTTTTTTATTTTGTTTTTTTCTTCTTTTTTGTAGACGCGATGACAGCTAGACTGACAAACCAAAAAAATTATCCTAGACTAACATTGTTCTTCAATCTAGAACTACTAATGAAAGTGTATAATCTTTAAACTGCCCAAAGACTCGTATGTTTGCCTAGAACCTAACCCTCTCCCAAATATCCTCCATGTGTTTCAAATATCCTCTTATTCATTCACTTTTATATCACCAAAATCAGAGCTAATACCGCATCCCCAAAGGACTTTGGTTCTTTACCAAAAGCAGAAGGTTTTAAACTTCCAAATCAATCCTGAGAAACAAGTTGGAATCCTCCTTTGAAGAACTAGTCTTCACCCTCCCATGTGATACCACTCCAACTTCCATCCCCTGCTTTGGTCTTGATTCCACCAATCTGTCTTTCTAACACAAATAACAAGGAGAAAACTCTAATGCCTCTTCATCATTCAAATTTCTTCTAAAGCCAAAATCAAACTCATCTGGAAAGTAATTGGAACAAGCAGTCTTCCAACTGTAGAATAAACATATGAAAATTAGTTAACAAAATTCATGTTATGTCAACTGTCTCAGTGTCTCGTTTTATGTTCTCATCATTATTCAGAACTAGCAAAAGTACACTTTGATTCTCTCATGCTTAGTTGTCTGCATGTGAGCTAAATAACCTGGCCTAAAGAATAGTATATAGATGGTTGGAGCTGAGCTCCATGGTGCATTGAATGTTGCTTATTCTTTCTTTGAAGTTGCTAAGCTATAGGACGGATCTTTTGGTCTCTTAGGAACACAAATAATATACGACTTTAAAATCAGTGTATCACTTTGTGCTATGAAGCAAGTTGCATCAGATACCAAATATTTTGGTCAATATAGGAAGCATCTCAGCCCACTGGTGCCCTGCGTCCTGTGTTCTTCAACTGATAACATGCCATAACGAATTTATTCGGATTACATACTTTAGCATTAGTACCGTTAAATGTAAAAGCGTATACTAATCTTCCAAATGTGTTGTACTTTTTCCTTTTGAAATGAGAACCTGCATATTTTAACTTGTTTGTTCTTTTCTATCCCATTTTCAGGAATGAATTTCACTTCGGCGTGCTGGCTCAAAGATAGAAGTCTGGAAGATTTTTGTGGTCAATCTTCTGAACAAATGTAATGCTATGTTAGTTTGTAGGGATTATCATGTGTGTTGTTGCAGGACCAGATGAAAAAAGCATTCTCTTCGGTTAATTACTCATATTTGACTCTTATAACTTTGTTAATTACAATATCAAGTCGGCGTTTTCTATTCCATCTGATGTATTTTGAAATGGAGAACTGAATCTCTGTATGTTTATGGATCTTTGTCATTTATTTGACCTGACCTTAGATTTGTGGCAGCTACTAACTTTATCATAATCATCCAACCTGAGTAAACTCTCTTCGTATTCCAAACTTCGACATCCACTATCCATAAGCACATTTGTTTCAAGAACCACCCCATCATAACCGACCCTTATCGCCTCAGCGTCAGTCTTGTAAGTCCATTTCCCCACAAGCGTACTATCCTCCATGACCAACAGGGGTCTGAGTTTATAAATATGCCTAGGTATATTGGAAAACCTTAACCTACAAAATTTAGTCCAGGAGTCGCCCACCTCATATTCTCTCATCATCCACAGATCAATACAGCTATTTTGTTCACCAAAATGTTTTCTAAAATATGAACCTTCCAAAAAACGATATAAACACAGACATTTTCCCATAGAAACCGTGATACCGTCGAAAAGCTTATCGCCTTCATCAAGAATAGGCATCGACATCCTCCGGAACTCCTCCTTTGCCAGGTCAAATGCAAAGAGGACTTTATCACCACCAGACACATGTACACCAAGCCAGTGAAGTGCCTCATTTAAAAGAATACCGTTACACTCGATGAACATGTCCTTAGGGACTTCAATTGCTTTCCAGACTTGAGCTCTCCATGACAAGATCTCAACCACTTGTTTCTTCTCCTTCTTCTCTTTTCCGGCCACGAGAAATTTGAAGTCGTCAGTGGCAGATAAATAGCCACAACCATGGTACGTTATGCCATATGGTGTGGAGGCGGAAACACGATGATGAGGTACTTGTTTGAAAAATCCAGTTGACGGGTTCCAAATATAGAAGTTTTCATCATCATCATCAAAATTGACTGCACATACCAAACCATTGCCTGAGCACAGTAAGAAAATACCTCGTCGTTGTCTGAAGGGGCAACTAAGCTTTCTGACTGTAGAATCATCTCCAAATAATGGCGTCTTCAACTCCGACGAACTCAACCTACGTCTATCGTAGAGGAGGAGTCTACAAAAACCACGGGTTTGCTGCTCTACAGCTGTTTTAGAATGGGATTTGGCGAAATTTGAATCAGACAATATAATGGAACACCACCTTTTTGAAAGACATGTGAAACGGAATAGAGATTTGACGGGCAATCTGGAGAAGATTCTCACTATAATATCTTCTGGTATGTGTTTATCTGACATATTGCAGGTGTTTTCAGTTTTGCCGGATCCACTCTAGCGGTGAACGAGAAGAAATTTTGACTAAAGTTGCAAGTCCTGCACACGAATTTATAGCATGAACCAGAGGAACACAAAGACTTGATGGAATGAAAAAACAATATCCCATTAGGAATAGGATAAATTCATAAACGAAAAAAAAAAAACCTAAGGAGAGCCACCCTCTCGTCTCTAGCCTGAAACCCTAGTTTTTCCCATCTCACCAGCGTTCCGGTCTACCCTACCTATCATGTTTCTTCAACTATGCATAGATTCAAGATCTTAACTTGGAATTGCAGAGGTCGATCTCAACAACATCGAGACCCAAGATGTTTTGGTCAGCTTGATTTGTTAACATAACCCTAGCCTTGTTTTCCTCTCCGAAACAATGGCAGCGCCGGATTTATTAGAGAATGTCAGACGGCATATGTGTTTGGACGAGGTAATCGGTGCTCCAAAGGATGATACTTGTCGTGGTTTAGGGTTGTTTTGGAGGAATGATGTCCCAGTACTTCTTTGACATTTTTCTGCTAATTTTATTGATGCCGACGTAGGAGAACAAGGCTCGCTGAGAGTTTTCTGATTTACAAGAATTTACGGTTTGGCTGCTACGGCGGATTGTGTGATCGCTTGGAATATTCTACGAAATCTTGCTGCTCATGTCAATCTTCATTGGCTTGTGGCTGGAGATTTTAACGAGGTCTTGTGCTTAGAAGACGAGTCTAGGGGTCCTCCTCGGTGCAGAGCTCAAATGAAGCGCTTTCGGCAAGCCTTAGCCGATTGCTTCCTAGATGATATGGGTTTTGTCGTCCTCGATATACTTGGTCGAACAAATTCACAAAAGAACGTCTGGATCGAGCATGCCAAAACCTCCAATGGAAGAATCTCTACCCTTTTTCTTGAGTTATCACTCTACCTCTGAGTAGATCGGATCATTGTCCCTTGTTGATTGAAGTTAACCTTGAACCATCCACTCGGACTAAAACCCTTATACAGTACTGTTTTAAGGAGATGTGGCTGCAACATCCAGAGTGTAGTAGTATGGTGGAAAAGGGTTGGATGCTTCCGATAACGGGTGATGCGATGACTCAGGTTGGTAGAAAGATTAAACATACAGGAGCGCACCTACTGCGCTAGCACTTTGGTGTGTTTCAACAGAGACAAGCAGAGATGAAGTTGATTCAAGGTAAGTTGGATGCACTTATGAAACAACAATTTGTACCAACTCATTTTGAAGAACAGAGAACTCTCCAGGTGCGTCTGAATGAGGTTTTATCCTCACAAGAAACTTATTGGAGGCAGAGATCCCGTATTCAATGGCTTCGTGATGGAGATCGTAACACAGCTTTTTTTCATCGTAAAGCCTCTAATCGACGGAGTCGAAATAGAGTGAAAGGTTTAACAATTGCAGAAGGTAGATGGACGACAGAACCTAAAGAGGTGGAAACACTTCTGAACGATTATTATGAAAATATTTTTCGGTCCAATGGTTCCGATTCGAATGCTACTGCCACCATCTTGAATTCCTTGCCCACTAAAGTGACTGCTGAAATGAATTTGGAGTTGCTAGCTCCATACATAGATGTTGAGATTAAAAAAGCTTTGTTTCAAATGCATCCATCCAAATCTCTAGGCCCAGACGGAATGTCTCCATGTTTCTTTCAAAAATTCTGGTTAATTGTTGGCACTGATGTTTGTTTGGCAGTTAGAGAACTCCTTCGTACAGGTCAGATTTCTCATGAGTCCAATTTTACTCATCTGATGTTGATTCCTAAAATTAAAGACCCGAAACTTGCATCTGATTATAGACCGATTGCTCTCGGCAATGTGGTCTACAAAATTGCATCCAAGGTGTTGGCAAACAGACTGAAACACATCCTCCCACAGGTGATCTCTCATCTTCAAAGTGCATGCGTACCGGGTCGCTTAATCTCGGATAATACTCTAGTAGCTACTGAAATTGCTCATTTCA
The DNA here is from genome assembly GCF_000184155.1 of Fragaria vesca subsp. vesca. Classification (NCBI taxonomy): domain Eukaryota; kingdom Viridiplantae; phylum Streptophyta; class Magnoliopsida; order Rosales; family Rosaceae; genus Fragaria; species Fragaria vesca. The sequence continues at coordinate 14,887,314 of NC_020491.1, forward strand.
TGAAAAAACTTCGCCGGCAGTCACAAGGTTTCTTCTCATTGAAACTTGATACTTCAAAGGCCTATGATAGGTTAGAATGGAGATTTTGGGAAGCAGTCCTTCTAACGCTGGGATTTTACCACACCTGGGTTAACATTGTCTCGGTGACAATTAAATCGGTTAGTTACTCAATTCTGATTAATGGTACTCTTACTGGTTTTATCTTAACTACTAGAGGGATTCGTCAAGGCGACCCTCTATCTCCATATCTATTCACTCTGGCTGCAGAAGGACTGTCCTCCTATATATCTGCATCTCAGAGGCAAAGTTTAATCCAAGGAATTTTGGTTTCTCCTACAGCCCCTACCATTCACCACTTACTTTTTGCAGACGATAGCTTTCTCTTTGGTGAAGCTTCTATACAAGAATGTCATGCTTATAAACAGATTATGTCTACCTATGCAAGGGCATCTGGTCAACATATTAATCTGCAGAAATCAAGTGTCATTTTTAGCAGCAATGTATGACCTAAGGAGAAGAATATATTAGCTTCCATTTTGGAGGTTGAATGTGTAGAGGAGCATGGTCTTTACCTAGGCCTCCCTATTCAAGTTGGACAAAATAAGACAACCATATTTAATTTTCTTAAAGAAAAGTTAAGTAAGAAGCTCATTAGTTGGAGAGAGAAGCTTCTCAATGCAGGAGGTAAAGAACTTTTAATCAAGGTAGTTGCTCAGACTCTTCCAAATTATGTGATGAACTGTTATGCTCTTCCCAAGACTCTGTGTGAGGATCTTCAACAACTTTGTTGTGAGTTTTTCTGGGGAAGTACTGCAGAAAAAAAAAAATCATTGGCAGTCTTAGGATCAGATGTGTCTTCCCAAAGATCACGGTGGGATGGGGTTTAAACATTTGTTTTCACATAACCTAGCTATGTTAGCTAAGCAGGGTTGGAGACTTCTTACAAATCCGAACTCCTTAGCTGCTCAGCTCTTCAAAGCCATCTATCATCCACACAACTCTTTTCTTGAAGCCAATATGGGTGAAAGACCTTCATATGCATGGAGAAGTATCATGGAAGCCCGGCCTATTCTACAAGCGGGCCTTCAATGGTGCATTGGTAATGGTTCTTTAGTTAATATCTAGACTGCGGACTGGATTCCAGGTTTTCCGGCCTCCTCACTATCTAAACCTGATGGTACTATTTTTGAGCTAGTATCAGACTTAATTGATGATTCTTCATGGTCTTGGCATTCACATGTTGTCCGAATGTGCTTTCTCCCTGCAGTGGCTGATGTAGTTCTTGCTATTCCCCTCAGTAGGAGATTTTCACAGGACAAACTCTCTTGGAAATTCGACAAGAAAGAATTTTCTCTATGAAATCGGCATATATGGTAGCTAGAGACATGTATCTTAGTGCATGTATTGCAACTGGTTCAAATGTTGATCCTTATTTACCAATTTGGAAGGCACTCTGGAAAGCTAAAGTGCCTAATAAGGTCGCTATTTTTGGATGGCGAGCAGTGCATAATCTTCTCCCAACCAAGTCGGCTTTAAGTCAGAATGGATTTACTAGGGATTTAAACTGTGTTGTTTGTCAACAATCTATGGAGTCCTTAGAACATCTCTTTTGCACTTGTTCTCTCTCGAAAGACATTTTTGGGAAGCCTCCCTTCTCTTTTCCTCACCCTTCTCTTACTTGGAAAGATTGGGTACTGGAGAGAGCTTCTTCTTTAACTTCGGATCTGTTTGGAGTATTTGGCGAAACCGGAATGAGATTTTATGGAGAGATAATGGCAAGAATCCTGATCAAGTTGTTATAGTTGCCATGTCATGGCATGAGGAATACTCTAAAGCACAATCAGTCTTTTCTGGTACAACAGCTCCTACTCGGTAGAAACTGAGAAAACAGTGGCAACCTCTTTTGGGGTCAATTGTGAAACTCAATGTGGATGGTTCCTTCCTTCTTGATGTCACTCAAGGTGGTTTTAAGGGTGTGCTTCGAGACTCTCAGAGTCAGTTCTTAGCTGGTTTTGCACATCGCATGGAACATGTTAGTTCATCTCTTCATGCTGAATTGGAAGCTATAAGGTATGGGGTAGATTTTCTTCAAGCTATGCATATTGCTGATGCTTGGTAACGGTGACTACTCTCAACTCTCTTAAGGATGATTTATCCCCTCTCAGTGCTCTTATTTCGGAGATCAAAGAGACTCTAGCTGCTAACAGAGGTTTTTAGTTTGCGTTTTGCCCCCAGGCAGACCAACTCGGTAGCACACAGGCTAGTTGGTTATGGTTTTGAGTCTAATATCCACCTTGAGTGGTTTTCTCATGCTCCAGACTTTATATTGGATGCCCTCATGTATGATTTGGATCGTATTTAGTAATAAAACTTAATTATTCAAAAAAAAAAGATAAATTCATAAACCAAAGACTCAATAGAATGAATAACCAATATCCCATTCGGAATAGGAAACCTAATGGGACGTAGACACGTCAGACATGTTCTGAAGTAACTTTCTATACAGTAAAAGATCAATATGTATATGCACGCTTTTACTTGTGGAATTATGGTAAACATAAATTACCAAATAAGTGCATAGACAATTTTTCGGTGTTTTCATTTTTGATGGACTATAGCAAATAAATTTGTTCTATCACATCAAATAAATTTATAAACATAAATTCATTTTTGATGCTTTATCAAAAATGAACCGTTCGATCATCTTGAATTTTGAATTGCTAAACGATCGGATGGCTCACGGCTTGATATATGTCATACAAATGTGTATAGCAGCCGAACCCATTCGATTTAAGAAAAATGTCTTTTTCTCTGATTCTCTCCCGAGAGGCTTCTCGTCTGCGGCTAAACCCTAGCAGCGGCGTTGTACCTACAATCGGTGATGCTCGGCATGCCTTCATCTCCGATTGCTTCTTAATTTCTTATGGGGTGGTGCTCCTTTGGTTTACGACTCTTGTTCCTTTAATTATGGTTCTCTTGTGGCAAAAACCTTTCATGGTTTTGGATCTCTTTGCACATCGGCGTGTGATTTCGCTATGAGTGGTTTGTGTTCTTTTCTGTCGACTTGTGATGGAGCTATGAATGGTTCGTATTCCTTTATGCCGGCTTGTGATGGAGGCGATGACTGGTTCCGGGTCAGTCACCAATCCATGTTATATGTGATTGATGATCATGCACAAGGTAGCTATCTCTTTCTTCTCCTGGGGCTATTGGTTTTGACAACCACGGCATCACTGAGGCTGAGTCGTTACTTGGTCGAGAGAGGCCAAATGGAATCTTGGCTTCTTCTATGAGTTTCGAGGCAAGATCGGAAGTTGTTCGTTCCGGCAAGAGGAGTGGTTGCAACGGCGGCAATAAGAGTGACGACAGCTTTGCAAACCCTGTTCCAGGGTTTGCTATTGGGCTTGGTGGGCCTCTTGGATCTTCTTTTCATTTTGGAGATCCGGATTTGGGCTTATGGACTTTCTAACTGGACTTGAATCCAAAGTCTAGTGGAATTGGGTCTTTATGGCCCAAAGCATTTTTCAAGCTTGATTTAGAGATCGACAAGAAGACATGGATGTTGTTGTCAAAGTTTAATACTCTTTGGTGTTTATTAGTCTTCTTGTTTTGGTTTAATGTCTCAAAAGGTGGACGTATTTTGAGTTTATGTTTTTTTAGTATGTTAGTGTGATGAGCGTACTAAGATAGTTTTTGCTCTAAACGGTTACATTTTCTGACGACCACTGACATGTAATCGTTGTACTGTTTTGCTAAACTTCATTAATGGATGACCTTTTTAAAAAAATAAAAATAAAAATAATAATAATAATAAAAAATAAAAAAACTTTTGCGTATTCGATGTCTTCTGAAGTGGATAATGAAAAGTCTCTACCATCGCTTTGAAGTGCAGCTGAATCTAATCAATGGCTTCATTGTCATCCTATAAAGGATTTGCAATGCAACATCTTCCGAGAGTTGTTCGTCCCTCGTTTAAATTGCCTTTGTCGAAGAAGCCATAGACTCCTACTCCTGCGGAATTTGAACTCGAAGTGCAATAGAAATGTAGCTTGAGGTCTACTAAGTCCTAGACTCTCAAGCAACTTTTCTCTTTTTTTTTCTTGCTACATAAAACCCGTCACCTGTTGACCGTGATACACATTAAGCGAAATCTTACACCCAATATACTGATAGGTCTAGCCCGATATTATTTGGTTTACTGTCATCACGCTTTAGTGTTTCACTTGTAAATGAGAAGTCATGAACTTAACAAATGGAACCGAGCGTGACGCTGAACATTCCAGTCATGGTGAGACCCTTATTCAAAAAATAAAAACAAAAAAAAAAAGTACTTAGATTCGACTCACATAAGAGTAATGAACTACTGATCGGTGTAATTTAATTATTATGCGATCAAGGAAAAATCACCAATAGGTTGGCAAAGCTCTTCCGTCGCCTTTAGTAACAGCTCAATGACGAAAAATATTTTAGCACGTAAAACCTTGCTGTAGTAGATTCCTTCAAAAGAATCTTGATATATAGCTAGATTAATGGCATTGGATATTTTCAAGCCAAAGCTTATCTGTTCGTTGGAATCCAGGAAGATGGAAAAGAACAAGAGAGAAATGTACAATCTTGTTCGAAGTAAGTTCCGTTAAGAAACGACGATCGACTCTCAAATGCAGCAATGGAGGTCAAGTATTGCAGCAATGGCACAATCCAACACTCCTAAACGAAGGATATCATTGAGCATCAAAACAAGATAACTGTATTATCAATTTGCAAGTAATATAGGTAGTTGAATTGCCCCCAAATGTCCAGCAATTACCAGTTCCCCCTCACATCTAAATGCTTCTAACATGGTCTACGATTTTGATTATTGGCTTGAGGTATAATTCCGCACAGAACATGAGACTGGTTCAACATTCTAACACATTTGAAAGTACTGATTTCCAACTCTAAACACACAGTAGACCACATTGAACATGACTTTATTCTGTCATCCACTTGCCTTTGGTCTTTGAACATTCACAATCATGCCGCTGTAGTTTAAAGCTCTAGTTGAGAGCATTTCAGATAATGAATAAGAATGACAAAAAAGGTAGTCGAGGTTTCAAGCTCAACTTGAGCAGATTTGAGGAGATTCAAATTCATGCTGTAGTTGAGGAGAAGTAACTTGGCCCAGAAAAGTGGTCGCTACCAGTTACAGGAATGGAGTGCAACATGACATCAAATCTCTAGTCTAGACTCCAGCTAGACTGATCCCAAAATAGATTTCTATGATGAAATACATAGACACCATCCTACATACACACCTATTTTATAAAGCTCAGGCAACAATAACAGCTGAACCCAAATGAGGGAAGTAATAACCAACCAGAAACAGAATCTTTGACAGGATAGTTGATACTATAATTACTGCATGATAAAGCTAGATACATATCATTCCTTGGATGAATAACATAACAAAACAGAGTTCAAGACATAGTTTAGCCTCCAGAAATGATACATTAGGAAACTGACAATAGCAGAAAATGCCGTAACAACTGACAATTCAAGAGTGCACTCACTTTAACAGTTCATGTGATCCACAAACTTGTTCTTGAAGCCATACAATCCAAAACTGCACCCCTACAAAATCAAACCAAAGAACAGAATACTTTCAGAACATTCAGACTTATCAAACCATAAGAATCAATGACCAACAGGCAAGTAGAGTCTTCCACCCAATTTAAGGGGAAGCTCAAGTGACAGCTACAAAAACACTACAATTTAGGTAATAGATATCACACCCCAGAAGCAAAGAGAAGACACCATTAGAAGAAAAGCGCAGTTTCATACTCATCTGTAACTGACCTGCAACAAACTTAAATTCTTGTATTGCACAATGTCAGATAAATCTAGTCCTTCAAATCTAGTCAGAAAAATAGAAGAATGATTGTGTCGAAAACAAATCTGCATTTATACTGCACAATGCAAGATCAATGTTGTCGGGAAGGCCAATGTGTATAAGCAGGTCTGTATATCCTCTGCTTAAACTTATTGATAATGTAAAAAGTTTTAAGCCTCACTGAGGTTTGTCACTAATGTGAAAGAAAATAATTTCGAAGTACATATAAATAGTATTGTGAGCATAGGTATCCAGATAGGAACTTTTGTTGCAGGATAAGAACAGTACGTAGGAAGATAAGTAATGAAGAAACAATCAGTAAGAAAAAAAGGAATATGAACCCATTTCTGCTCTTCAAAATAACAAAACAAGTAAGATCGTCTTGAATTGTATAGTATCTTAGACTCTAGAGTCTAGAAAGAACAATAACACTTTGTCCTATTCTGACAAAGAGTCATAATGTCTTTCATGTCCTCTAACCACCAACATCTGTAAATGCAAGAATAAATTTGGATAATATTCAGCATGGCTTCAGCCGTATATATATTCACATAGAAATCCCTGCAACATATAAGGTCTTCTGTCATTGACCCCAACATACATTCTAACATCCCTACAAGATCAAACGACAACATTAACATACATATCACTAAAACCCTATGCTCCCCTTATGCGTTTTGCCATTTTCTAAAACCTTTACAGTCCTAATATAATTTGAAGGGTATTGTCATCATGAAGAGGTTAATCAAATTTGGATCATGCCATTGTCATGTCATCTTAATACATCTTAACAACCACACATAAACAAGGGAACCTAATCATATTAAACTAATACATAGATTAATAATCCAGATTGCCAAGTATCTAGCAAGAGCTCTAAACAATAATGCTGCCAGTAACTATGTCATCTAAGCAAACCCAGTTAAAAAATAACACAGAAGAAAGGCATAAATGAAGGCATCTAATGCATGGAGCAAGCATTGAAACGCAAGAGATCGGTTACTAACCTGAAGATGAATCAATTATTCCTTCTCAGTCCTGCTTGTTGGGTTCCAAGTACCCTGACATTTTCTTCCACACCAAGAGGGTCATTAAGCCATAGAAGAGTCTCTTCATAGTGTATCATATCACACTCACCCGCCTCAACCATATATTGACCACTACAACCCGCAACATCCTTGTGTAGAAGACTAAGAAGATCAAACCTTACCACCGCATTCGCACCCTCTTGTGGACACCAATCTTCTTCAAACCTCCACACAACCATGCTACTTTCTGTATGGAAGACCGGTCGCTCAATTGAAAGCCTATCAAGTACCATGCTAACCTGGAACACCTTAGTCCAAGATTCAGAAACGCCATACTCCATCATCACCCAGAACTGAAATTGATCAAAATTCCTTTCTGTATAACAAGCAGACACACACAGACACCCTCCCAAATCATCTATGAAGAATTGAATTGGGTTAAAGCTATCTCCCACTACATCAATCAAAGGCAAAGCTATTTCCACAAATTCTTCTTCTGCTAAATCAAAAGCAATGATCTGCTTCCCATATTCATCCTCCTCACCATCGTCGTAATCGAAATATCCGATCCAATGAAGTGACTCATTTGAAAGAACCCCCGTAGTAACCCGATGGATCCAATTTAAATGGCTAGGGGCTTCAATCATTTTCCAAGAGTTGGCTCTCGACGAGAAAACATGTAGAGACCGGTATCCCTTAGAACAAGCGGTGACAACAACTTTGTACTCGTCGGTGGCAGATACATAGCCGAAACCAACTCTTGGTTCAGATTCGTCAATACCCACGTCAGGCAATTTCAGAAACCGAGCAGTACACGGGTTCCAAATATAATAGCCAACAATCCCATCATCATCACGGAGAGATACGAAGACCATACCATTGCACGAGCCCAGCATGTACATGATACGACCTGGTTGCTTGAATGGGCAGGTGAGGTTGGCCACCGAAGAATCGTCACCAAAGGACGACGTTTGGACGTCTAAGGATTGCACCTGAGAGGAAGTGGAGAGCAGGAGCCTTCGAGTAAGGGTCTTACGCTGAGAAGCCAACTTGAAATGGGATATGGCGAATTGGGGATCTGAGATAACTGAATTCCATTCCGTTGAGGTGCAGCGGAATCTGATCAATGATTTCACTGGCAGACCATAAAGGATTTCCGGAGTAACATCACTCGGGAGGCGTTCACCCGTCGTTGCAATTGCCTTTGAAGAAGAAGCCATAGACTGCACTCAGAGTGTGGAACTAGGGTTCTGACAATTTGAGGAGAATAGAAATGAAGCTGAGGTGTTTGTATTGATCTATTGGGCCTATTGGGTCTCGGACTCACAGACAACCTTGTTCTTTTTTTCTTGCTGCACGAAACCTAAACCCCTACCCAGCTGTGATCTAAATGGAACTCAAAAGACACTACACAAGAGACGGTGAAACCAAATTTCGCTGGTGATGTATGATGATGAGCATAGCCTACTAGTCGGTATGTAACGATCAAAACGATCGGCGTATTTTAGTTACTATACGATCAAAGAAAGACTTTACCAATAAGTTAGCATAGTTCTACAACAATGAAAAAAATACCAATAGGTTAGCAAAGCTCTTCCGCAACTTTTTTTTTTTTGAAAAAATGGAGTCGAACTCTTTTAATTTCAATAATACGACCTTAGTAGATCAAGAGAATATCCGAAGACAAAATTCATATTACATAACGATGCTCACTAGACCAATGGGACAAGCGGGGGTAAAACTACAAAACAAGTCCAAACGGCTGGTCAATCGGGAGCAAAACTCCGATACAACTTAAAGAGCCTACAAAACTACAAAGAAAAACTAATGTCCACAAGAGGACTTTAATTTAGCTTAAAAAGCAATAACTTACATAACCAACCAAAGTATACTAGCTCAACGACAAAACCATTTTTAATATAGTAACACCTTAAGTAACCTTAAGTAACACCTCAATGACAAAACAATTTTTAGTATAGTAACACCTTGCAGCCTTTCTATAGTTAGATTCCTTGAAAATAAATTTTTTTTTCTTTTTTTTTTTATTAAAAGAATGACGTACGATCTTGTATTAAGTAAAGAATGAAAAAAAAAAAAGTAAATAATGAAATTACATATACATGACTTACTTGAAATGAGTCATGCACATGCACTGGAAAACACTTTGGCGTCACTTTGATCCAAGATGCAAAGCATGATTGATAATGTGTTCGAGCAATTTCGATTGACAACACCACCACCAGTCATGTCGCAACCAGCCTACTACCAGCAGCGATCGTTAGAGCAGTCATCAACTCCAATTTCTGATCCTAAAACTCAAATTGAGATTGTTCACTCTCATCTCTGGAAGGCTCGAAGCAAGCAAGTAGCTCTCAAGTCGACTGCGGCCACTGGAGGAGTGAAGAAACCACAGTGTTTCAAGCTAGGAGCATCCACACTCCACAAGACCGCCAAATACCAGAAGCGCAGTTTCCGGAGTTCAGCTGCGTCTCTTCTGCTCGAGGATGCCATTTCGGCTCTGTCTAACCTTAACCCTGCTTCTGTTTGCCTGGTGAGTGATACTGGCACTAGTATTCTTAATCTCAATTTTGTGAGTACTGACTGTGATGGCGTAGATTATGTGCTTGTTGTAAAATTGAATGGGAGTGATGTGAATTTCGAAAATGGAGAGGATAAGAGTTCTGACAGGAAGGCTAAGGTGTATAGTGAAGATGTGAAAGAGCTTAGTGAGCTTGACGGTGTTAGTGTAAATAAGCAAGATGATCTGCAAGGACCAAATTCGGGTGAGAATGGGAGAGAATGCACTCCACCTGCTTGATGAAATGCCTCAGTCAAAAGGTTGTGTAGTGTAGGGAGGACTGTTGCAGCTCTTACAAGTATTCGAGACAAAGGTGGGGGACTTGCTCACCAACCTGTAGAAGTGGCATTTGGGGCTAATTATGAAGAAAAGGATGATGGTTTTGACAAATCTGTTGGGAACACATTTCTAGGTGTTGAGGTTTTTACTCTCGTGGATGTTGACAACGGATTATTGAATTGTAATTTTGGTGAAGAAAATGTTTGCATGGATAATAGCTATGAGAAAATGCATGTTATTCTAAAATGGTGCTGGAGTTAATATTGGAGAAGTGGAAATCACTATCTGGTGACTGTTGAAACACAATCTCAAGTGAACATAGTGCAGTGGCTTAATTTTCTGCTGGCAGCCTTGTCATTGCGAGACAAAAGGGATTGTACTCTTGCATGGAAGCATTTGACGGAATTAGTGAAATGTTTCAAACCTCATTGTCTCAAGGAGATATTTTGGGACTTGATGTGCATGGAAGAATATTGATGGCTTATGGCCTTATGGGAAAGAGCATAGGTTTGTGGAAACCACTCAACTGGTGATGGATATCAATAACTTGGGGCTTATGTTGGACAGGGAAGCATAAGCTACTCTAATAGGAGCATCTATCTCTGATCTTGATTTTCAATAGGCTTTTGTTGTGGTATTGAGTGACTTGTCCAAGCTCTTTGTCATGGTCTAGTGATTCCAATGATAATACTGGCAATACACTTAATGATGGCACATTTGGGATTTCAGTGAAGGGGCATGGTGGAGATGTTGTTGATATGTTTTGTGAGATGCAGAGAATGGGTGTTCCATCTGATGATCATATTTTTTTTAGTGTTCTTTCTTCTTGCAGTCATTGTGGGTTGGTCAATGAAGCAAGGGACATTTTATATCATATGGGCAAAGTTTTTGGAGTGCTGCATAATGTCCATCACTATGGGTGTATGGCTAATATTTTGGGTTGTGCTGGTCAGCTCAATCAAGTATATCAGCTTATATTGTCGAGAAAACATCTACCAAGAGTACAATTTGGGAGCTTGGGATCTAATGAGGTTATATTCATCAACTTGCTTACAGCATGTGTCATGTATGGTGATATAAAAAGTGGTTGTCAAGTGCTGGACATTGAAACAAATTTGCCATTAACTAGTGCCTATGCATATGGGAAAGAAATATCAGGTAGTTCATATGTTTGTGGGAAATTGATTGGTAGAGCAGTAAGGTTGTCTTTGATTGCTGACGCGGTGAGTCATCCTGAAGTGCTTCTAGTGATTAAGAAGTATAAGTCTTGGATGGATGGAATATGGGGGAGCATGGTTTCTTGCATGATAAAAAAATGGGGTGGCATTGTAACAGAACATGGATCACTGCTGAGATGCCTTAATTAAGCTGTATAAATCGCATTCATGGGAAGGAAAGGGGACTTGCAAATGAAATAATGCAGGGTGATTATGATATTCTAAAATTCAGGTTTGTCTTGCTTACAGTGAAATTTGTTACTTATGTTACTATTGTTGCAGACTTTGGTATAACTGAATATGCAGACAATCCTCATATCAAAGAAGTGATTAGTCTTGCTTTGGAGTTGCAATATGAACTATCCCATTTTCAGGAATGATTTTCACTTCGGCGTTCCGGCTCAAAGATAAGAAGTCTGGATGATTTTCATGGTCGATCTTCTGAACAAATATAATGCTATGTTAATCTTTCATGCGTGTAGTTTGAGGACCGCATGAAAGCATTCTCTTCTGGTTGGTTACTCGTATTTGACTCTTATAATTTTGTGAAATACATATCAAGTAAGCTTTTTACTATTCCATCTGATGTATATTGAAATGGAAAACTGAATTTCCACATGTTTATGGATCTTTGTCATTTATCTGGCCCGACCCTAGATTTGTGGAAGCTACAATAGGTCAATAGCCAACACCTGTGTTTTTGTTTTTGTTTTTGTTTTTTTTTTTTCACTAGAACAACCCGTTTTTCCTATTGAATTATGCTATATAGTCTAGTTAAGTTTGCCATTCCATATTGGATTTTTTTTTTCTTAATCCTAGTTTACTTGCTCTCCTAAGTCCTCATTCGATGTACTCTTCAAGATAGAAATTATAAAGTTGTTAAGGTACCGGTGTTTCATGAATTAAACAGAGTCTGGGAACAAGTCTCTTGATTGTACCAGTGTTTCATGAAAAGGCATCTCCAACACATAGAATCCTCAACATGTTGCCAGTGAAATATCTGTTCTGATTTTGCTGCGTTTCAAAACGGTTGCGCTTCATTATCTTCAATATTGTCTGATGGCCAGTTCGCTAGGCTAAACCCCCTCTAGGTTATTTAAAAGCGAATTTTGATGGTGTTTTTGGTGTATCTATTGCCATTGCCACCACTGGCAGTGGCTTTGTTTGTGGGAATGATGCTTAGGAGGGTAGTCGCTGGTAAGGGAGAAATAATCTCCAATTTTTACTCCATATAGTCATATACCAATCATTTTGGAGATCAATTGCACGCGCTGGCTCGTGTTGAGGCTAGCGAAACCAAATGTGGATTCATCACTGGGAATTCGTATTGAAGATGTGAAGCTGATGTTAAAAGATGTTGAGATATCAATCACACATAAAGAATATAAGACTTTACATATAGGTTTATAAGGGTTTGGGTCACTCCATCTATTGCCAATTGATTTTTGATGTGAATCCAAACTACATTATCAAAAGCTTGTATTAAAGTTCCTCTTTCTCATGTGTTCATGTTGCTCATTGCCTTGCCAAACAATCTCCTAAACCGTATACATTTCTGGTACAAATGTGCCGGAATTTGAATGGATCGGGCTCCGGGTTGTGTGATTCATATGGATATAGGTTTTTGGAGTTGCGTAACATGCACAAGCAGCTGCACAGTGACACTGAAGTCGTAAACCAGCACATCTAATTAAGCAAGTCAGCTCTAGTAAGCAAACACTCATATCACTCTCAAGCTTGGCTGGATGAGTCCCCATCTGAACTGCAATAAGGAAGTCGATCACTACTAGACGCACAGATGATTTCGGCTTCGGATTAATTGTTTGAATTAGATGGTTTTCTGCAGCAGCAAATAATTGGATGAGTCCCCATTATTGATGGGAGATCAAGGCACACTCCATGCTTGACTGTTACCCACCGAGGATATGACAGGACAAAACTTGACCTGGTCTGAAAGAACCATGTACGACTATGGCCATGGGCAGCACAAATGGTCCTCTAATCATAACTAGTGGTGTGTGACTTCGAACAAATTGATTTAATTGACCTTGTATGATTTGGTATATAACGGATAGGAGTCGTATATAGGACAATCTAAAGTTCTATATATGTTTAATATATTAACATATATATTGTTTTTGTCAACCATAGTTAGCTTTCTGGGTGATAATATTTGAATTTCGAAGTCTTATAGTAATGTCATATTTGATAACCCACGTAGAAGTACAATGACGATTTAGTTTGATTCTGCTAGATAATTTCACAGATATACAGAGAAAGAAGAAGAAGATTGTCTATACATTTTTGTTAGATTTTCTAGGCAGTATACTAGATCAAAGTGTCTGATCAACATCAAAAACCCAGGAAACAATAGCGGCCGGTATATATAGGAGAACTCCTAAATGGTTGATCTGTTGAATGACACATTGAGTGAAAATTACTAAATATGATAGGTGAAAATGAAATAGCAGCTTGCCAAGTTCCAACCAAGGAATCTCAGTACACACACCTTGCAATAATACATTTTGCAGATGAAACGAAAGAATAATGGTGCTGGTTTTTGAATTACTGGTACAATATACCTAGTTTGCCAAGGTGTTAATTTTTTATATTCAACTTCTAAACCTTATAGTAATAAATACGTAAAAGTTTTAATTACAATTCTTTCCTTTTACTTCTTCCGGTCTCTTGTTATCCAGAACCTACAAATTAGTCACTGCATGCACATAGTAGGAAATCTTTGCTTGAAAATCAAATTTAGAGAATCTTTGTCCAATCCTAGCTAGCTAGCTATATGTTATGGATTATCAAGTGCATTAAACTTTCACGCCAATATCAAAGTTTTTTTATCAAATTTTGTTCATCAAAGCATGAGCTAGCTCATAATATCAATTATCAAACGTATTTTTAACAAAATGTTGGCGTGTATACTATGTAAATACACATTATTTGACCTGATTTGATATTACATGCAGGCTATAGCTATAGTTTTCCTCTATATATAGCTTGATATATCTATAGACAATCATGCATGAAGAATCGAAACCTTCTCAAAGAAAATGAAGAACTGAACCACGCATGATAATAGGTATACTTATCTAGCACTCTATATAAACACAAAATAATTGGCTTCTCTAATTCTACAAAATATCGTACATGCATGTATACAAGTCCATATCAATATCAGCGAAGACTATTCATGAATCTTGGTTATCGTCTTCAAAGCTAAGAAACGTCGTCGATCGACTTCTTCGTCATCCTGATCGACTTGTTCATTCAACTATAGTTGAACGAATTATCATTACTAAGATTATGGCACCACAAGTATATTGCTCATTCAAAGCATAGATATACCCAATTGGTGCAAGTACATCCATATAAGTCAATCGTACATACGTAGAAATTAACCATTATTAGTCACCATCTTGATCAATCCAGTTCAACATTACATAACTTCTTCCAGGCAAATCAGTACACACCGACTAGAACATACATGCACAATTCCACAGCTACACCTATTCGTATATCCGAAATCTAAAATCAGAAACAATGATCGATCCCTTGCTTTCCAAGCAAGACACACCTAATTAAGGGGCTAAGGATAAGTAGTAGCAGTAGTAAAATGCACATAACTTCAAACCACTTCATCTTCTTCACGACTTTTACTCAAAGTCAAACGAAAACAAAAACTAAGAAAACGAGATATTCTTGGATCGATCTATACGGGGAGGGAGACTTTGATCGAGCGCTGTTGAATTAACGTCTGTGGAATCTGGTTCTACTAATCAAGTGGATAGTGTAGCTTTCGTTGACAAATTATAGATGAGTTAGAAATTATATTTGTAAGTATTAAGTGAAATGGATTGGAGGGGGTTAGATTAAGGAAGGGGACCCTACGATGGTGAAGAAAGGGAGCAAATGGTCCATGGCAGTGTCTCCTTAGAAATGGACTAACGTGGAGCAACATGTTAGTTGTCACAAGGGACTAAGTCTCTCATGGTCCCTAATTTCTTAATGTGTGCTTGGAATGTGGGGCGGGGGCCGGGGCACGTAAACGAGGGTTTCACATGCCCTAATAGCTTCTCTATACTACAAACCACGTGGTGTACGTTCGTTCTAGTTGATATCTCAACTTGATTAGCACCTATACCAAGTAGAGTGACAAAATCTTTTGTTGATGAGTTAACATGTTATGTTGTTTAGTTGTTAATCGGAAGCTAGATTAAGTTAAGTTGTTAATTGGAAGCTAGATTAAGTTGTTAATCGAAAGCTAGATCAAAATTGTGTAATTATATACAAGGTAACGGGTAAGAGCTTTCACGTGATCTTGAATCTTGATCATATCCAATTACAAATCTTATCAACGTTGAATGAAGTTAAATCTTAAATCTATTATTGGTAGTCAATCCAAAAGAAGAAGTTGTCTAATTAACGCCCTGAATGTGTCACTACTGGAAAAAAGAACTTAGGCGACGGAATTATATTAATTTCGTAGCCTAAGTGGGACTTAGACAACGGAAAACAGTTTCGTAGCCTAAGAAAGACTTAGGCGAAGGAAATGTATTTCGTGGTCTAAGAATCTCTTAGACGACGGAAATATATACTTAGACGACGGAATTATTTTATAAAAAATTTAAAAATTTAAAATTAATTACTTAGGCGACGAAAATGTATTCCGTGGTCTAAGAATAGCTTAGACCACGGAAAAATTTACTTAAGCGACGGAATTATTATTTTTAAAAATAAAAATTAATTACTTACGCAACGAAAGTATAACTTTTTTGTCGCCTAACTACCGAAATTTTTTAGCGGCAACGTTTCAGCCAAAACATTTCACGAAAACTCAAACCAAAATTTTAAAAATTTATTTCTTTTTAACTTAAACTCTACCCTCACTCTCCTAAAAAAACTCCACCCTCACCCAAAAAAATTAACTCTCTCACTCTCTCTTCATACAAAAAAACTCCACCCTCACCCAAAAATTAACTCTCTCACTCTCTCTTCATACCATCCCTCTCCTCTTCTCCAGGCCTCACTCTCTTTCTCTCCGTCTGCCGTCGTCATCTTCGGCGTAGCGTCGCCGGTTCTGGCCGCCGCACGCCACAAGATCACCACCAAAACGTCCACTTTTCCCACCTTTACCTCCTCATACTCACTAGGTCGACATGTATCCACTCCCGAAGGAGATCGAAGCCGCGAGAGCACGGCGGAGTTCGCCGATTTCAGGCGAGCTTGGGCAGCGACAGCAACTTTGGTGAGTAGGGTTTCTTTCCTCTTCTCTTCTTCTTCAATTCCATGTCTTTAATCTTTGGATTGGAGCCCTAATGTGAAAATCCCTTTTTCTGCCATTTTTCTAGGTTTGTCGAGGTCGTTTTCTGACGAGGCTTCTGGCGAGACCAGATGAGGACACACGGGTTGATGACGCTGTCGGTGGCGGCGGCGACTCCCGGGTCGACCCGGTCAGGGGCAAGCGAGGACTAACGGCCGAGAGTGAAGCGGGCCGTGGCGGTCCATTCGGGTTCAGAGCTTACAAAGTAGAGGGAGAGAAATAGGTGAGGTTGGTTTGGATAGGAATAAATCAAAGGTGGTTGATTTGAGGGAGAGACTAGGACTGATTCATGATCGGGCCATATTTTTGTGCTGGGATTTGCCGGATCTGTGCTGGGATTTGCCGGATCGGTGGTGGTATTTGGGGCAGAGGCCGTAACGATGTCAATTTTTTTTAATTTTTTTTTTCAGACTTAGCGACGGAATCCAATAATTCCGTCGCCTAAGTGCTTTGGAGACGGAAAAATTCCGTCGCCTAAGTAATTCTTAGTCGACGGAACTCAATTTTTCGTCGCCCTAACACCTACCTCACATCACTTAGGCGACGAATTTTGTTAGTTAGGAGACGAAACTATTCCGTCTCGTAAGTGACTTTTTCTAGTAGTGTGTGATAGTTAAGGTATACAAATGTGTGATAGTTACTTAATTATGATAAAATGGAAAGAATAACGCCCTCAGTCACATTGTTGGAAGTTTAATCAAATGTCTTCTTTGTCGTCCTATTCGCAACTTGAATCCGGCAAGCGGTCCGACCCTTTTTTTTTTGGTTACTAGTCACAAATTGCATCAATCAAATTACATAAACCAAATGAGAGACCAAACTTAAATCATTATCCATTGTTTTAAATTGGTTTGGAGATCGATTAGTCATCAATGTATGGATTGCATTATTAACTTTGATAACAAAATATCAAATTCATTCAATCTTTTTACATGTCCTCAGGGTTTATGTCCTATGCGAGGCAAAATTTTAACTTAATAAACCGAGCATAGGGTTGAACCTCCCGGTCAAACTGTGCTATAGGCTTCGTTCAGAAAAGAACAAAAGTTTTATATGTAAACGATTCTGGACTCGCCGTTGTTTCACGTACACAAAAAGCTAGGGCAACTAGATAAGTGCAGTTTTAGGAATGTTACATCTTAGTAGTTTTGAGTGATCCACCTACCCCTGAATAGCAAGACAACGTCAACGCCAGAGAGGATGAAGAAAGCTACATCATAACACTGACCCGTCACTCACTTTTGCGAATCGGGAAAGCGCTAAAACATCACCTACTTAATTTGTCCCATGAGATATACAAAATCACTAGCTTCTGATACCTAGCTGCATATATTTGTAATGATCGAATTCATCCCTTAATGAAACAGCTATATGAAGAATAATAATCTATGCCAATTACAATGGGAATGAGTTCAGAAATCAGGTAGCAGAAACCAAGGGTGGGAATGTGGGTTACAAGTTGTTAAGAATCATTATTGCTTCCCTTAATAATTTCCTTTTCCTAATCCACCCACTTCAATTTTTTTTTTTTTCAACCTAGCTATATATGCTGCATATTATTTTAGTAGCTCTATTATTTTCATTCTAAAAGGAAACACCAGTCCCCACTGACCAAGAGACAAAAGCATTATGATACAAATACGACTAGAAAGATTTGCAACTGATCGATTTCGGCAGTTCGATCAGAGATTTGTTAAACTATTTTTAGTATTTCAATCAATCGGCCATGTTGGTAGAGACCCTCCTATAAAAAACAATATGAACCGATCACATAAGATTTCAACAGTTTTAAATTAAAACCGTTTTAATTGTTTAAGACTTTGCGTTTAGTCCAATGATCAATAATTCTTCATGCATTTTCCATCAATAGTTCTTACTTAATCGGTCCGTACAATTGAAATTCCAATCCAATAAGTAGAATAATAGAGTTCACTTAAACATCCTGCATACAAGAATTTACATTCGAAACTAAAAAAGACAAAAGAGCTTATAAGAAAAGGTTAGATAGTGTTGAGAAAAATGGCCGACAATATTAGCTGTGGTTACTACAGTCAAGCAGCATATGGACCCGGGGCCAAGTCTAGGGTCGGATACACTCGGACCTGTGGGTCACTTCGCCCATTTTCTTCGATATTTGCTTGTCGGTAAAGAGTTTCTCAACAAAACTAGAAATCAAACTTAGCCTTCATTTTGTTTTCTCACGGTTAATTACAGTTTTAATCATCCTATCAATTTGACACTAAACAATTCGAAGTCCACGCGAGCTCGTAGATGGTGCACAACACTCCCTGAAAGAGTGTACATTCATTTTGAGTAAAACTTGGGGAGTGTCAAAGCTGCTCTCCATATCTTTGCTTTGTTTTGGGGACGGTGGAGGAAAGCGCGTACAATTATTATCATGTTGATTAGATTAGTTGATATCAAGCAAAATAAAAATGAAATCACATAACTTTAATACAATTTGCTATATATATAGACCTCGTCTCCACTCCAAAACCCAATAACCATCTTCAACATTCTAAATTTCTAATCCACAACACAAAACCAAAACCAAAACCAAAACCTCCACTCTCTCTCTCTCTCTCTCTATCTCTATATCTCTCTTTCTCTTTGATCTTTTGCACTTCAGAGTTTAGACACAACATAGCAAAATGTGCATGCTGTCAACAAAGGCTACGTGCAACTCCCATGGCCAGGACTCGTCTTACTTCCTAGGATGGCAGGAGTATGAGAAGAACCCTTTTCATGAGGTCAGCAACACCAACGGGATCATTCAGATGGGACTTGCAGAGAATCAGGTAATTAATATTTCTGGCCAAAATTCACCCTTTTTTTTTTCTTGACGTGCACTCTTGAACCTTCCTGACGTTGTGTTTAAAATTTCCTTTACAGCTCTGCTTCGATATTCTAAAGTCGTGGCTGGCGAAGAATCCAGACGCAGCCGGATTCCAGAGAAACGGAGAATCCATTTTCGGCGAGCTTGCTCTTTTCCAAGACTACCACGGCATTCCAGAATTCAAAAAGGCATTGGCGGAATTCATGTCTGAAATCAGAGGAAACAAAGTGAGCTTTGATCCCAGCCACTTGGTCCTCACTGCCGGTGCAACCTCAGCCAACGAGACTCTTATGTTCTGCCTCGCCGAGCCCGGAGAAGCATTTCTTCTTCCTACTCCATACTACCCAGGGTACGTACTCGTTAACTTTTGTGTACACTACGTAAAAAATATTATGTTTTAAATATACTCAACGTAGAGTTACTGATCTTAGTTACTTGCATTATCTTTCAGATTTGATAGAGACCTCAAGTGGCGTACCGGAGTTGAGATTGTGCCCATTCACTGCACTAGCTCTAATGGCTTCCAAGTTACTGAAACAGCTGTAACAGAAGCCTACCAAGAGGCCCAAAAGCGTAATCTGCGAGTCAAGGGCGTTCTGGTCACCAACCCATCAAACCCATTAGGAACAACAATGACCAGAAACGAGCTCAACATGCTCGTTAACTTCGTTGAAGACAAAGGCATTCATCTGGTTAGCGACGAGATTTACTCCGGCACTGCTTTCAGCACCCCAAGCTTTGTCAGCGTCATGGAAATCCTCAAGGAGAGAGAGTGTGTCGACGATAATGGTTGTTCCGAACTTTGGAACCGAGTTCATGTAGTTTACAGCCTCTCCAAGGATCTTGGCCTTCCGGGTTTCCGAGTTGGTGCTATTTACTCCAACGATGACAGGGTTGTGTCTGCAGCAACAAAAATGTCGAGTTTTGGACTCATCTCTTCCCAAACTCAGTACCTTCTCGCTGCCATGTTATCGGACAAGAAACTCACCAAGAACTACATCTCCGAGAACCACAAGAGGCTCCGACAACGGCAAAAGAAACTCGTATCGGGACTTCAGAAAGCCGGCATAAGCTGCCTCAAGGGCAATGCCGGTTTGTTCTGTTGGGTGGACATGAGGCACTTGCTCCGGTCCAACACTTTCGAAGCTGAAATGGAGCTTTGGAAAAAGATTGTCTACGAGGTCCGCCTGAACATCTCTCCCGGATCCTCGTGCCATTGCACGGAACCCGGTTGGTTTCGAGTTTGCTTTGCTAACATGTCCGAGGACACCCTAGACCTGGCATTGCAACGCTTGAAGGCCTTTATAACGGAATATTACAATATCCCCGAGGTGAATGGACACCACCAAACCATCCGCTTAAACCACTCGAGAAGACGGTCACTCACCAAGTGGGTTTTCCGGCTATCTTTCGACGATCGCAGCCCTATCCCCGGTCGTTGAAATTAAGATAGCCTGGTTCGACTGTCAAAGGCGGAGATTGTTGAAAGGAAGCACATTCTTAGATTACATTATTGGCCGAAGTATTTTTAGCCAATTTTTTTGGTTGGTTTTTGCCATTATTGTTATCATTTTTTCAAATGTACGTAGGAAAGTGCACTCGGTCCACCTTATGGATTTGTAGTGGCTTTAGCTTCATTTGTAAACCTAGTTTGATGAGTCACTCTGCGTGGCATGCACCAGATTTTCGTAGTGTCTTCGAAACCCTATTGGGATTGTGATTACGATGTATTATGTTGAGTATTAATTCAAGACAACGGGATTAAATGTACTACTGTGCCTCACAGATTAATTATATTTATTCCAAACTCATGTGACTTCAGTGTGAACTTAATCTTTTGCTTAGTAGCCAATTGTCATATAAAATAGCACACAAGTAACGGCGCCATCGTAGTTTGCGGCTTCGGAATTAAGACTGTGTCGACGCACACTGCCGACGTTGGCCGGCAGATCGATCTCCACTAATCCTTGGTCGACCGCCGTAGCTTAACTATTTTCAAGCCGTCTGTGTAGGAAAGTTTACTTTTAATACCTTCTCTTTGCCCCAGTACTTTTTCATAAATTATATATAGTTTACGGTGTGGTCAGGGTTAGAGGCTAAAGATGTGGTCAGGGTTCCACTTAGGTGCCTCCACTTGGATTCCATATATGTGTTCATTGAAAACTGAAAGAGAGACTGCAAATGAAGAAAGTTGAAGCTCAATGGGGATGTTCAAAGGTGGCATGTGATGATGATCATCTACGTAAGTGAGGTGCATGAGGAAGATCGAGTTGGTAGCAAGAAAGGTTAAAAAGAAAAGGTCGGGGTTAAAGGACTTTGTGAACTTTCTGGCCGGTAAGGATGGATATGAGTGTGCTTCAAAAGTTTGTCTTGTACGTAGGGAAGTATACGCGGGTTTGCTCAATGAGGTGTATGCTTGATCTATGAAATAATTATTACAAGTCACATTTTTTGTGTTTGGTCGGATATTACAAGACACTTTTGAGTTTACCCGGCCCTGTTAATTAGGTACGTTACATGTATAAAATATAGAAGAAGAACTGTAAAAATAAACTTTAAGAGTGTCTTCAGCTTTTAAGCATAAATGTAATGCGAAAATTTTTATACGCACTAAGATTGATGTAAGTGAACCAAGTAACTAATTAATATGAGATATCAACCTTTTATTTGATCCAATTAACCACATCACATGCATATACTCATATATATATATATATATATATATATATATATATATATATATATATATATATATATCAGGGCCCCTTTCCCAATGAGGGATCCCTTTTTTTGTTTCATTTTTTAGGGATAGATCATTTCACGAACTTGTCAAATCACAAAAATCAAAATCTCCACCGTTCAATTCATTAGGCTATATGAGTAGATCATTTATACAAATTTTCAGAAAATTTAGGTGATCGTTAAGTCATCCAAATAAGGGATTGTTTTTAATAATCTTGAACGGTGTAGGTTTGACATAAGTGTTAAGTTTTTGTTTTAATCTCAACCATCCAAGCTCATTAAAAAACAGATCTAATGGTGTGGACCTATCCCTAAAAATGACAAAAAATAGGGATTCCTCATTGGAAGGCCCCTGATATATATATACATACATATATATATATGCGAACGTCCTTAACAAAATTGAAACCCAAAAAACTAGTTTAAATGTTCCAAACACAAGAAGTGAGGACCTGAGGACAAAGAATAGGTTCTTATGTTATTAGCGTTTAATTTGATCGGATCAAAAATGAGAAACTAGAAGAAGAAATTGAGGGTTTCCAAACATCATTCTATCTTCGGATCTCTAATCTGTTAACTTGCACATTGGTAGTGCAAATGTTGGTGCGATGCAGGAAATGACTTCCTCACTACTAAAAGAAAGTTCCACCCCAGTCACTACCGTGTGAGTTGTTTTATTACAAGAATTAGAATATATGAGCAAATTAAGTGAGTGATTTGATAGTCATAGATCGATACTAGTCAAAGTAAATTCAGCATGATAGAGCTAGTTTCAAACATCATATGTATCACTACCTTCGAAACAAAAGTATCATGCACCTACTCGTATTCCCGCAATTCCTGAGATTTTTTAACAACCAAATTATCGATCCAAGGACTACCGTTTAGTTTAGTTTGACTATCACATGATTAATTAGTTCCTAATTTAGTTAACCCTCTCTCTTAGTATCAACAACCACTTCGATCCCATGTGACAGAGATAGTATAACGTTGCCACCCCTTGTTGACATAGATGATATATCATATTATAAAAGTGTATCAGAAAAATAATAATGCAAAAGAAATGGTTCCTACCAATAATATAATGTTTATGTTATAGAATAACTAATTCACCTACCATATGCATATTCTATTTCCAGATTACAATTTGGTTATGAGGATTCTTTGTAGTTTCAGAAACATAACCTCCCCAACGGTCCATGATCTTTGCATGTGGAAAGAACTAATTAGTTAACGTTTATTATCAATGAAGGAAAAATATATATTTGTAAACTGAAATTTGGTATCAATTAAAATATAAAAGTCAGAATTTTTGTCGATTTCAATCTCCCTTCTTGTTGACTATATGCATGTGGTTTTTGCTGCATAATTCTGCATTGGTTTATATGATTCAGTTCTGGTGAACTAATTCTGTTATAAACAAAACCGATCGAGGATCGATATATCATCAACTGGAAAATCTCAGGTAGGTCTACCCATTATGATCCAATTTTTGATTAGTTTTAATGTAGTAGCTCCATCTTGAAATCTCTATTATTAAGATCTTTCAACGCGTTTTCGTTAAACTATGTTCTTCAACGAGAACATTCAATCTGATCCTGGGCGGCAGATGGGGGTATATATTCTATATATTCTTCAGCAGTTTGAGAAAACCCTAGCTAAAGCTAATATATTAATTCAATCAAATCACTTTCTTTAATTAGGACCTTTAATCCAGGCCAATTGAATACTTGGTCATAAAGAAACATACACTTTAGGTCTTTAATCTTGCTTATTGGCCAGCTTTGGTGCAGGTAATTTAATTAAGCACAGCAATGGCGGAAGAGTCTTTACGTCAAGTTTCAAACACAGGGCTGTTCTTCTGTTCATGTGTCCAGTCTGTGGGCAGTGCCTCTCTCCTAGGTTTGAGAGTCGTCGGAACATTAGAATTTGGTATACGTAAACGTTCATAATTTGTTATTGGATTCCTCTTTTTGACTCAATTAAAAAAGGAAATTGTAATAGAAAAAATTAACAAAAAAATGCGCTTTAGTCATTCAGTTAAGATGAAATATACCGAGTTAGCTAGGCAGTGTCTAAGTCAGCTAGTACAGGCAACTCAATGGTTTTTCATGCAGACATGGAAATTAAATTTCAGACATGAAAACCTTTGACAAATGAAGCTGTTTCTCGACAAAGTAACAGACATAAACATTACGATTACACCTCTAAAGCTATCATAAGGGAACATTGACAAGAAAGTTAAGGAAGAAATTAACAAAGGACTAGTCTAAACTAATATTAATTAGAAGGATAGGACGATGTTAGTATTTAAACTAGGAAGCCCTTCTAGTGAAGACCCTTAAGTTGAGGACTTGGTGAGGACTTTTCGGCTTATCCCACCTTTCGAGCTTATATCTATATCTTGACCGTTCAGTTTATAGGTATTTATGAGTAGATCATTTCTTCAAATTTTCAACTATATTGAAAATTGTTAAGACATTCATAAGTGTGATTTATCAATTATGAACTCGAACGGTTCATATTTGACAGATTTGGTTCGTCCATTAATTTGATCTAGTTTGTTATCTTAACGAACACCAATTTAGATGAAAATTTGTATAAATGATCTACTCATATAAACCTAAAAACTGAAAGGATGAGACGTCAAAATGTGATCGAAAATTGAGTCTTTTAAACCATAAACCGAAAAGTCCTCACCAAGTCCTCAACTTAAGGGTCCTCACTAGAAAGGCTCCCATCTAAACTAATGGATTATGAATTGGGGTAGTTTTTTCAGTTGACATCAGGATATGACAATTTAGATTACGTGCGTATGGGTGACATGTGGGTTTCACATGAGCAAAGGCCATGCCAGGGGAAGCACATGGTAGGGGAACATAGAACACCTGCTGCTATGTCAATTTCAATTCTGCAAATTTAAGCTATGAATATTGAAGACGGTAGGGTTTTAGGGTTTTTGTTTTGAGGCTCAATGAAAGAAGCAACCTGGTATGCCCTCCCCTTGCCCATGCTCACTTGGATGGAGACAATGAGGGTCACCATGAACATGGCTCACTGATCTCTCATGGCACTATAATGCCTCCTTACCCACTTCCCATGCCAAGAAATCTTGAATACAACCTACACTAGAGCTACCAGGTCTTATATATGAGGATCCACATATGAATAGATAGATCAGTTTTGTTCTTGGAATCATTATGTGAAATAATGATTGGACAATGAGATATTGTCTTCATTTACAGGGCATCTGATGGAAATGTTTTGTAATTTTTCACTAATTCTGAGCTGTTTTTGTTCCCGAGCTGAAGCCTCTTTGATTTTCTGCCGGAGAAGTTTATCAGCAAGAAATCATGGGGTATATATGAAACAGAAACTTGAAAGTGACAACCATATATTTTTGAAGCATGTTTCCTGGCCTGTACGTACAGTTGTTCATGCAATACTTTATCTAAATGTTTTAACAGAAAATCAGTTAAAAACTTAAAACAAATTAATTTTACGGCCAATTCGTGAGGATATAGTTGAATAACGCATACACCACATCATACAAATTCAAACATAATAAGCATCAAGAACGTTAATCAACAATAAGATCGTAACAAAACAAGCCATCTTGGATGCTATATATCTTTTGCTCTTTACATATATTCTTAGGCATCTGGTACAAGGTACAATGGGACTCAAGTCACTCAACGATTTGCTTCTGTGCGTGTTTGTTAGAACTGGGATTTAAGCTTCATAAAAATATCCACGAGAGATTTATCCATATTGATCCACTAGGGTTTCCCAAGACATTAACATGCAAAAGCACAAACCGTATTCATGTCCAACATGAACTTGTATCAGTAAATACGAAACAACAGATTTCCATAATGTATTAAACTTGTATATATCACACTATCACATGCATGAAGACTAGCTTATAGACAACCGACGAATAAACTCAGTGTCTTGGCCTGCTAGTCTTTATAAATACTGCAAAATTCATCAGGATTTGATGAAGGTCTAAAGCTGGCCTATTTTTTCATCAATGGGATCACTTTGCAGGATATGCTCCTTGACAAATGTGGCAATGACCTATTAATTTGTTTGAGAGTTCAGTAGAGGTCATTATCAAAAACGAACCAAGGCGGACTGGACAACCATGACTTTGTTTCCCTTTGCAGAAAGAACATGCATGCTGCTTGTAACATATAATTTTTGACCGGCCATGTTTGATTCAACAGGTTTTCTCAGCAACCATGGAAATCTCCAAGAAAGTCCAGGTCTACTAATTAAGAAGGTGCAGGGAAATCAAAGATTCCCATACCGATCTGCCATGGACTCATGGGATGTGTAGTGTTTGCTTTTTCCAACACAAATTGTGCATGCTTTGTTCAGTTTCTGTAAGATTGCTTCCAAAAGTTGCAGAGATATCCCCGATATCGCGCTAAGCATAGCTAGTATGTGCTTTTCACGAAGCTGATTTAAGACTAAAAGGAAATTAAGCAGGGCACGCCCAAACTAAAGCTAGCTAAACTTTCTGTTTAGTGGCACGGTGAGGGTCACACTTATGTACAACGGTCCCCAATTGTCGATGTATATGGCATCAACTTCCAAATTTGTATTAAAAAGCCATATGCTACAGCCTACAAGTGACAGGATCCACCCCTAATTTCACCCTGAAACCCAAGGTAAATCCTGCGGGGTCCACCTTCAAGGAAAATTTACCGAAAATTCGGCATAACCTTCCTTGAAAATTGACAACCATTACCTGAAAAATTCAACTTAATACTTCTATAACCAAACAAACCAGCCTCAACACCTGGAGCCTTCCTGCTCCCCAAGATCAACACATCTCCCAATATAACAATTACTCAACTCTAATAATCCCACAACCAAGAATAAGGACTATTAATAATTTACTATTGGACTTTCAGAGCATATCTAAAGTTGAACGAAAAACAACGAATAAAGAATATGCGGAAGCAGCCTCTGACTATGCCTCAACTCCATGTACGCTCGACCTCCTTTAAAACTTAACCTGCACACTGGGCATTTGAAACCAAAGGGCCCAGGGAAAAGTAATATAAAAACGTTAGTGAGTGGACGAAAAATTAAACAAATAACTGATCGCAACATAACTAACCAAACTTAATTACTTTCCCATTTTCCAATAATCAAGAAATCTGTTGCATGCAAGTGTTGATAAAACTTTCATAAAGAAAATCTCAAGAAAACAGACTAGCCCCGCTAGTCAAATTAATGACAAAAATAAATAATAACCTTCATAGAAGAAGGTACCAAAACAAGGGACTAGCCCCGCTAGTCAAAACGACAACAATAAATAAGAAACAAATATAGCCATACAAGTGAGCCTCCCAGACTCGGTTGCCTCCCAGGCAATAGTACTCCCATACTCCCTACACCTTCATGTTATGATAACAGAGAGGATGTAGGGCTTGCGTGATGTCGTCGACTACATCACATCACCCGAAGGCGGAAAGGGCTTGAGTAACCCCACTTAAAACGTGGAAGTTACATCGCCTCGAAAGGCGGAACAACATGGTAGCATTAGTAATATATTATCCGACAAGTATGGCATAAGTAAAGAATCATATATCCATGTGAGTTTCCCCGAAACTCATAATTAAAGCATAAGTACGATTCCCAACCGTACTCAAAGAATTCAAAGAGCAAAGAAAATAATTAAATTCAATGACGTGTCCCACACGTTAAAATGCTCAATGAAATAATTAATTTAAATAATTTTCACCTTTCGAAAACCTGGCAATATGCAAATCTGGATATAATCTCAAATCCGGAAATCATAAAGAAAATCCAAACTCAAATCTCAAATTATCAATCCGAGCTCAAATCCATAAATTATGACCAACATTTAATCCATGCATCAATCTTAAATAATTTCCAAGATCATTTCATATGCCGAAGTTATAATATATGCTCGGAAAATAAAATACTAATTTATAAAATCTTGCATGCATGTTAATTAAAAACCAAAATGTCCACTCACAGATTTAGGCCTAAGCCTGACGAATTCCGAATCACCACTCAAGCGTGGTCTCCTCGAATCCTGGTACAACAACTATGTTTAGGACCAAACTTCAATGCCGGAAAATAATTACGTGAATAAAAAATATCTAACTCTTTTCTGTTTAACCCACTACTCTTATTAGGGTTAAACTCACCGGATTCACATCAAACTCCACCACAACCTCAAATCATCAATTCTAACATTCCAGGCTAAATACTAAGGAAATTCAACGGCCGGATTTTCATTCTAATAACCGGCAAAATCTTTAATCTTTTAAAAATCCCAAACCTTATCAAAACTTCTCCAAAAATTCTAAACTATATTTCATTAAACTCCTCTCATTATAAAAAACCCAAAAACCTGAAAATCAACCTCCAAGTGACGGCGCCGCCACTTGCTCCGCCGGCAGCGGCGGCCGGCAGCCGTACTCTTACGGCGACCAATGCCTCCCAAATTTTGACAGAATAATCCTCTCATCACGCACAACAACTTCCGTAACTAGCACTTAGTCCAATTCTAAGCCTAACTAGGGTAATCGAATCAAAACATCTAAAAATTCCCCAATTCAAACCCTAGCCCGAAAATCCTCCTACACACTTCGAATTGGATCATTACCTTCTAGGAAAATGTTACACACGGAGAGCACTTCCCAATGGAACTGAAATCACTAGAAATGGTGGCCGGAGGAGCGAGTTCCGGCGTCGGGACTCCACCACGCAGCCGGAGCTTCCGGGAGAGCTCTCTCCCTCACGGTGGCACTAAGGCAGCTCTCATCGGTCCAGGAAGAAGGCTGGGTCGACGGCTGACCGTTTGGGACCGGTGCGCCGGTCTATGGTGGCCGGACGGCGGCGGTCGGAACCAAGGAATCCGGCGGGTCGGGGTAGGCTCGGGAGAGAGAGAGAGAGAGAGAGAGAGAGAGAGAGAGAGAGAGAGAGAGAGAGAGAGAGAGA
>NC_020491.1:14916198-14957480 GCF_000184155.1 Fragaria vesca subsp. vesca
TAAAATCCCACTCCAACAATAAAACACCTCCAAAAATACCTACTAAAACAATTAACCTCTCTTTACCAAATAAAGTCTACTCTTTTTATCTAATCAATTTTTCATGCTAACTCCGATTTTAACGTTTAGCATGTCTACGAACTCGTATTAACGTCCTTTACAACTTTCATGAAGAAAGTTTTCCCAAATTCCAAACGAAAGAAAAAGTCAACTTTTAGAGTCTTAAATAGTAAACGGTTACTTAAAACAGTAAAATGTCAAAGTAACCCAAAAGTAAATAACCGCAAATTGACTTAAGAACCGGGATGTGACAACAAGAGGACGTACTGCCACTTCATCCTTCTATACAATGACTTATTTGGAATGATGCAGTAGGAACTAGGAAGTATGGAAGGATAACAAGTGTTAAACCATAAAAAAGATTGATTGTCTACAAGTGATAAACTCTTTAATAGAACTCTGAAGAGAAAACTTTTAAGTTTGATTGATAATAATATGATAGATGAGTTTACATTCGTTTAAGAATGGTTATATAATGGCAAAACATACCCTAGGCCAACTAATTAACAACAAAGCCTGAAAGCCCACGAGCTGATAACAAATCAAATCCAAAACGAACTAGAAAACCTAAAATAATATTAAATGCCGAATCAGATTATTAAAATGATATCTTTTGGCCTAAAACTGATAGGGCGGCTCAATATAGTAAGTCTTGTAGATCTCATCATTCCTATTATGGAAATGTATTATGTGTTCCAAACAAACGTTCTGACCAAAAGTTACTCCAAAACAGAATCACATATATTAAAATCAGATTTTGCATGAACAACTCAGAAAGTCTAAAACCACATCTTCTTGAATATTCAAGCGGCTAGCAATCTCATAATACGTGAATTACCTATATTAAAATCATGCTTCTTGATTCTACACCGCTTCCTTACTTTTATCTTTTTCTCGCTAATTTGAGTTTGTTCTCGTCCTACATCATGAAAGGTTGAAGTAAATGGAAGTTTGCTTATGCAATCTAGGGACACGTATTTTGTTTTTTTAAGACTTATTTGTTAATTCAATGAACACAACGCTTAATGTAGTGCAGTCATCAGAAATTAAACTCTTTTACGATACACAAATTGATGTGGTAAAGACTATGCCAGGGCAGAAGTTAACAACTAAATATGCATTAGAGTAGAGATACTTCTACTGTTTTAGCTGAAAAGTTAACTAATGGATAATGTAAGATGCTAACGCGCTTTTATTGTTGTTATTAGTATTAATACTCTCCAAAACTTACTAAGGCATGCAGTTGTATTACCAGACATCACTATGCAAATGTGCTACGAAATATCTTTGGAGGTTAAGGATTCGGCTTTAACTTTGCAAGGACTACAAACGGGACCGAACTCTGTCAAAGGAAATACAAAGTGTCGTCAAGAAATGAGACTGTGTCTAGCGGTATTCGCTACTCCGATGTCTAAGTCAATCAATGTATTTATGTTGACAGAATAACGGTAGATAAATAGTAGATGTGTAGTTATTATAGAGAGAGAATGTTACCTTTTAAAAGGGTTGAGTTTTCCTTCTCTTCGATGTGGGATTAAAGTCCCAAGTGGTTTCAACAAAGCTTCTGTTGTACCTTCTTGGCGTTGCGTGTGAGGGCGCGTCCTAGCGTACCGGGTGAGGCTTGACGGCTAACGTGACTATTGTTGTACGTTGCTGCTACCTTGTTGATGATATAGGCAGTTCAGGCCAGTCTAGCGTTTATGTCTGGTTTAGGTGTTGCTAATTATGGTTGCTTAGGCATATGCATCTACTGGGAAGGTCTTTAGTACATGTTATGTATGTTCACATACCAAGTGGATGGCTAAGATTGGATGACAATAATCGTTTACCTCACATAGACGCGACACTCGCATGACTGATCGGACACATGCATGGTCGTGTATACGAGACTTTTCACAGACTTCAACTAAATTAAACCTGAAATGAATCAATTCCAATCAAATTGACCGCTAATTGGCCCAAAACCCAAACAGTCCCTTAGTTTGGGTTCTCAAACCTAATAATTAACTAGAATACCCCTAGTTTTGGGTCGGACAAATTTCAGAGGCTTTGAGAAGAATCGGACAAAACTCCACTCCAACAGTCAAATGTCAAACTTTTCTGGGCTCAACATTAGGATTAGCAGCCTAATAACAAAGGAAAAGGGAAGTGGGCTGGTACTCTAATGTTGTTGTAGCTGTTGGAATGTTGGATGGTTTATTACTTCATTAGCAAAATAGAGTTTCTTTTGTTCATCGCTGTTGAGCGAAGATTACTAGCTCGAGAGTTGAGATATTGATAGCTATGTGTTGTAACATATTCTTGCCTCATCCTCCTCTAAAGAAAAGTTTTCAGCGTTCTTGCATAGTTGGGCATTGTCGTTGTCATTTCTACGGTATTTCACTGTGGTAATCTCGTTGAATTACAAACTTATTAATTTCTGCATGTAGGAAGAAGCCGAATGTGAGGTTAAAGATTAGTGGCTGTTATCTATTTCTTTGCAATTGAAATTGATTCAACGTGTTTACCATCTCTAATTGAAACTTCATTTGGTGTCCAAGAAGTCGACATATATATTTTCCAAAACAAACGAAATAATGAAATTTCATATCAACAAAAATAGGTAATTTGATGAACTATCGCACTCCCATCATTAATTTCGAGTTCCTGCCTTCCACAATCAATTCAATAACAAAAATTGTGTAGCCGCTTCTTCCTTGGAAACAGAATAAAGGATCGATATTGGAGTTAGCTAGGACATTTGAGGACATCGATTTTGCGCCAGAAATTATTGATTGTTTAGTTAAGCTGATCGATCGACAAAGTAAAGAATGAAAACAAAATAGAGTAATTTAAAATACATATTCTCAGGTTAGTGAGTGTCAATATCACTACATAATTAATTAAATAAGTAGGGTTCTAATTAAGCAATCGTTAATGTGATTATAGTCTCATAGAATAAGGAAAAGCTTGCAAGAAGGTCGTCGGGGGGTTTTTGTCTTCTCATGGGTGACAGCACAAGGCTTCAATCAAGGTTCATTTGTTTTGTTAATTAGTTAAGTACTAATTGTTTCTTCTTTATCAAATCGATTAGATGGTGCATGTTCTTAAAGGTAGATTTAATATTTTTTTGGCAATTAGTAGCTTTAATACTTAGAAGTGCTTTTGGTTGTTCGTATGTTAAGAGTCTTTTCTCTCCTGCTTCTTCTCGTCGAGGATTATTCTTGTTCATCACTGTAATCACTTTATAACACTAATTAGCGTACTTGATTCTAATTAGTTATTTGGCATATTGTTTGCAACTTTGCATGTGTTCACCTATATACCACTCGCAGGAAATTGCTGATTTAAGCTGGCAGTGGATCGAGTTGGTTAGCATTTGGAGTTCAAGTGCTTTCTTCTCCAATATTGGAAGAATAATTGGTATAATCTTTGTGCAGCCAAAGTATTGCACAGGCCGCAGCAATATGATGAGGGCATCTAAATTGACAAGATTAAGTTGCTAAACTTGATGCGTCTTGTACTGAAGAATCGTTTAGATTTCAGTAACCGTTTGGATTTAGAATCAGGTAGCTAGATTGGTTGATTTCCAACACTTCGAGCTGATGTTATCATCGGCCCTATTAGTTTGATAATTTTTGCTTGTGTTTTTTTTCTTTTTCTCATTTTTATTTAGAGGGAGCAGTAGCAGAGGCCCTTTTGACATTTTTCATTCAGATGGTAGTGCGTATGACATGAACTAAGCAGCCCATCTGCCTTTTGCTCTTGCTTGATGTCACCGCTTACACACAAACTCGTTTTCGAAAACCTTTTTGATTTCTGTATATAACTAAGGTTTAACTAGGGTTTCTTGGTCTTCACCTAGATCATCATCATCGTATAAAGTCGCGCGTTATTATGGTTTTGAGGCATATGCATCAAATAAACCTGTATTTTCGAACAATAATGGGTTAGAAAAACAGTATTTTATATAATCAGTTAAGGGTTAAATTTCATTTTCAATGAAAAATTCATTCAAAATTATGAAAGTCATGAGCTAGCGGCGATAGATACTAAACTAAAAGGCACTCGCCAATATATATAACAAGCAAGAGAGAAAACTTAGCTGTGCATATATGGTCATATATAGAGAGAGAGCATTATAGTTTTGTGGTTGTCGGCATAATCAATGATTGTTCATTTCTCCATGTATTGACAAATCATCCAAAGAGTTTTCAAAAGATGTCAACAGGTTCGGATTAGGAAAATGAAAAGAAAACATTATTAGCCAACCACGCAATATATAAGAACAGAAGTCAAGATGATCTTAGTTTTAGCTTTTAAACAACTTCTTGTTAATTATATTAACGATCGATTATTTGAGTCGGGCGGGCCGGTTTGACCTTTAAAAGAAAAATAAAGGTGGCATATATAGCCTTGTCTAGAATGAAAAGTAGAATATAACTCAATTATTCGCAACTTTTTAGCTCATGAGTCATGTTTTTTTTTGTTACGATCAATAACATTTCATTACAACCATATATATGTGAATTGCATACAAATTAAGAAAGTGGGGTGTGATCGATATCTGTTAGATTATCATGTTTGGAACTATAGATAGAATTGGATTAAAGAATAACCAACATCGGGGGAGAAACAATATAATTTTGTGATCATGATCATTCATATGATCATCGTTACATATTAAGAAAAGAAAATAGATATGAAAAACCCACTTGTACTACATAAAGAATGGAGAACAGTAGTTTTTTTTTCCTATGAGTGAGTTGAAGTAATTAACTCGAATGGAATATCAACAATAGCATTCATGAATTTGTATCATGTTCCCATTCATGGTTTGAACACTCTGACCCGTTCTTAGGCTGCTTCCAGTCTTGATTGAAACAAATTAACTAGTCAAAATCTATATTTATGGATTTTCCTAATATTTTCTTTCCTTGACGTGATGGTTTAGCAACACCGAGGGTGGGATCAAATCAAATGGTGATGAAACCCAAATCTGGGAAATGTCATGGATGGAGATCCAGAATCAAAACATGAGAGGACACTAGTGGGTTACTTTTTGACTGCTTAAAAAACAGGTGGATCCTAGCACGCAGAATTAATCAATCATTTCACAATTATGCAGAACATGAATATATAGACCAGTGTTAAAAATGGGACAATTAACAATATATTTAGGACAACTTAATTTGGAACTAGTATTCGTTCAGTGAATTATTGTTTTTGTTTTTTCACTTTTTCAGAGTTGAGAGTGATAGATAGAGTTTCTGCAATATATGGACAGTGCGAGAAGGCCCTAGAACGCCTAGCAGTAGTGTGTGTATCTGTTTGCTGTTGTTTCTGGGTTTTTGCTGATAAATCTGGTGAATTATGAGGGTATTTTTTTTTTTTTTTTTGTATGAGGTGAATTTATGAGTTGCATTACTTGCTTTGTGTTTCTTTCTTCTTCTTTTCTTTACGAGGATTGACTTATTTTTGGGACACAAGCTTTACTACTGTAATGCTTCTCAGTTCATTATTCGATCTCGTAAAACAATTACATGTTAAGGTCCAACGAGCTAGTGTTGTCAAGTATTTTCGATATTAGTGATTGACTGCATTTTAAACTTTTGAGCTTGACTCTGGGGATTGGATAGGCTAGCTAGCTGTTCATATATAGCTTAATTGTCAATGTTGTTTAACTTGGTGCTCTCTTTTCTTTGACGATCTCCTTTTGACATGTGAAGCACTTTCGCTTTCCAATTCTAATTATAAACGGTGTGAGCAACTTTTCTTCTTTTTTTGAGATCGATGTTTTATCCATAAATAAGGTGATAAGTAAAATACATGTTTCATATATTCGTTCATCTTGATCATCTCAAATGCTATATAGCACCAGAATTAAAGGCAGACCTTTTGGATGAGTACTATGCTTGAGACATAAAACGCAAAATATAGGACTAGAACATGCATGCAACATTGCATTCTAACAAAAGAACAACATATTGATCTTCTTCAGTACGGCTGTGTATCTACACATAACGTTGATGACTAAAAGATTGAATGACATTAATAGCTGATTTCATATTCCACATAAGCATGACCGAGTCTATAATAGTGATCGATTTGTTTATTTTATAATAACCTTGTTATATACATTTAAACACATTAATGTAGCCGGGAGCCCCTACCCAATTTAAACTCCGGTTTGATCTTAAAAGTTGCAATTACACATCACTGAAATCAGAGTAGAGAATGTGTTTCCAGAGCTCCTGTTGTCAGTGCTGACACGAGGAAAACTATAAAGGAATGCAGCCACATTGTGATGCCCTATATGCTAAAGCCGAACAGGTTATTGCCAAAATATCAAAGCACTTTGCACCACTTTATTATATCATGGAGGGTTCATCAAACAGGTACTTCTGTTCTGTCACATGAAATTCAACCCATTTCAAAGTACCTTTTTACCTTGTACCTCTAACTGAGAGAGATATACACAACATTACAGAAGTAATTCCTCAAAATACTACACCTGAGACTAGTCAATAGAATATGGTATCCCAAATTGGGATTCCCAATATGACTGCACCCAGACTCGGACCCATGCAACTGCAGAAGAGCACAGCTAAAGGCATAAGCTTTGAAGATCCTAAGTGACCCAGATCCGTTCTTGTTCTTTAGGAAAAACTAAGACTGAGAGGCACAACATAAGTTGGCATAGTAGTTTAAGTATGAAACTTCAGAAGTCATGCATGTTCATATATGAGATTACACTTTTCTGTTGCGACTGGTAATGTGAATGACACACGAATTAAAGCAAAAATTCACTTGAAAGAATAATTCAGATTGACAGTCTAATTAATTAATGTATACAACATGCTAGAATGTCTGACAAGAAAACACTTTCCTGGACTTCATCATGAATAGAAAGGCAAACAAGAAGCAACTGAGAGAAACTATAGCTGTTAAAAGACCGTTGAATTGATGTCTAAAGCAAATTAATCCTACTGATGGATCCTCAATCCATGATGGCTTTCTGAAATTCAGGTACCTAAACCCTCATGGTCTAAATTTACAAGAGCTCCACAAACCATGTACGTTAACGTTGATATTTCATGGCAAAATAGTTGGACTCGGCAAAAGCTGAATCTGATGGCCGCACGACTTGTTGGCAACTATTTTCGTAGTCAGAAACCATCGGAGTTGTTGTACTGTAAACCAGGGAGTTTATGTCTCCCCAACTAATTTCACTCTCTGCAGAAGTACTAGTAGTCCCTCCAGTGCTACCATTGTTCAAAGTCTCCATTTGATAAAAGCCAGCTAAACCATCATATTGTTGATGAGGTAATTGGCTGTTGCCGTAAACCAATTCGCTTAGCTCCGCCTCTAGATCACTCTGATGATCAACCCCATGAAACATGGTCGGACTTGGACTTGGACCCAATTGAGCATAGTTGGTGTTGGCTACTGGTGAACAAGTAGTAAGCAAATGATCGATACTGGAGTTCTGATAGAACTGATCTGATGAGGTTGAGGAAATGTGATCAATAGGTGGATACATAGAACTTGTGGTGTCAGAAAATCTTCCTCCAAGTTTGATCAGCATGTTCTTAATGGATGCCTGGTGGTCATCAAGTACTTGAGCGTCATGGGTTTGATAACTCATCACTGGCAATACAGGAAGCTCTGGTGCCCAGTAAGGGTTTACTTGGTTATTCACAAAGCCATCAGGAGGAAGATGAAAGTTTGTTGTAGTAGTACTTGATCTCTTGATCTCTTGCTTCAGGCTGGCGGCAGCTCTACGATTCTGTGCTTGATGTTCTTTGCGTTGCTTACCCAAAAGCTTCTTCTTCAGCCTTGTGTTCCAGTAATTCTTAATATCATTGTCAGTTCGCCCTGGTAATTGGGCTGCAATGATAGACCACCTACATATACGTACGTACATAACAAATTAGAAATTTAGAATCACTTGAGTTTTAGATTTTTTAGCAACTTAGTTTGGATTAGGCTAGTGAAACAACACAACTAGCTAAAGATCTGCAACCCTCTTGCATCAAAATTAGGGAGAGAAGGGAGCGAAATGATCACTGGATAAAGTGTTAAAATGATAGCCTTGAAAATTTAGTATTACCTGCTTCCAATATTGATATAGAGGCTGCAAATGATGTTATCTTCTTCCTCAGAGAACCCACCGTGCTTGATATTGGGCCGGAGATAATTCAACCATCTCAGCCGACAGCTCTTGCCGCATCTTTTAAGACCTAGGGATCAGAAGTGTGGATGATGATAAGCTAACATGATAGATTAGTTTTGTTAATTCATTTAGTGGATTAGTAATATGATGATCGTAGATTGGTACTGACCTATCTTCTGCGGCAAGGCAATCCAGTTACCACCAGTGCCATGCTTGTCAATGTAAGACTTGAGTTTGGCATCTTCTTCAGGTGACCATGGGCCTTTCTTGACCTTGGTTTTGTCACAGCAAGGAGCTCTCCCCATGTCTTTTATTGATCTGGGTTGCTGCTCTATGTTGCAGTAACTAATGAGGAGATGGTTCAAGTAAGCTCAGCTACCTCTATATATGTATAAGAATGAACCCACTTGATGATAACGATAACGATGACATTGTTAATAATATATATACTATAATTTGAGAGAGGTAGTATAATAGCTGGAGAGGGAGGGGACTGGGGACATGGAAAACAGTGGAAATGGTCACAGAAATTCAAAAAGGTGAAGTGGAAAAACGATTACCCAATTTTTTGAGTAAACAAAAAGAAATATTATAAGGGAGAAAATGGAAATGCCAGAAGAGGAGACCAGGGTTTTATCTCATTGTCCTTCTTAGTCTGGAATCTGTAAAAACATATCTCAGCCATCCCACCTTGACTCTCTCTCCTCTTTTTCTGCGTGTTAGTGGATGATGATGATGGTGAAGACACAAGTGACGCAAGTACTATAAGGTAAAAGGGGTGAAGCAAACAGATGAGACATCAGCTGGGGTTGAATTGTTCCTGCGATAATAATGTCTGTGAAGGTTCCTCATGATCGATCATCATCATCATCCCAGTTTAACTGGCTTCAATAATACGAGTGAGAACCATTCATCCTTCAGCAGCCATCGACGTCGTCATAGAGCACTAGGGCCTAGTCAGGAAATTATTACCTTTTCCTATTTGCCATCATAGTACTATGTTCGACTAGTTCACCTCAAACCAACTTGTCCACCACAATTTTATGAAAACTGCATGAGCAACAAAATGAGTATATTTCACCATCATTCACACGTTATTTGCTCGACATAGATGGGGCCGTGTTAATTTGTAACGTACCCCGTAGAGGTATGGCCCTATGCCATGCGTGTTACAATGCATGCCCAATTAGAATGGAAAAGAAATGATACATGTGTACTAGAAATCTCAAATGGGGGTGTTAATTAATAAGTTTGAGTACTAAATAATATAGCTTTTTGTCATGCAATTAGTTCTAAATTAGAATCACATAATACATTAGATGTCACGTCATTGAGTTTTTCAAATTTGATATAAAAATTCTGGTTTGATTATATTGTTGATTTGAGAAAGATACCATAATTAAGTTTTTAGTTACAAAAAATATTTATAAATTATAAATCAATACGTACATGCATGTTAATTCTTGTTCCTTTTTATTACAAGAGCAATGTTGCGTGTTAGCTTTGATAAATCTCAACCTTAACTTAATCATTCTTCCCTTCAGCTTCTTCATCACTTGACCTGATCTAACATATGATTTAATTATAGTTCCAGAGAAAAACATAGGCCAAATCAATGGGAAATTCAGTATTACTCGATCAATGTTGTTATAGATTAAGATGATGATCTAGAAGTCGATAGGAGCTTTCATACATGTATATGCGGAATGTACGGAGGTTTAATTTCGTTATGGTAGGTGACCAAATCACCATGAAGAAGAATTCACCATGAAACTACCATACCTCGAGATCAAAGCGGCAAGTACTGTGATGTGATACCTAGCTAGTAAGTAAGATATTCGATGAGACCAATAATACTTTCAAATTATTAAACCAAGCAAGAGATTAGGAAGTTTTGGGTTCAATTAATAATTAACAGTTCGTACAGGACCATTTCTGGGAGGAAAATGGTGGCTACAACCAATGAAACCAATGACAGATGCCATTTCTGGAGCCAAATATTATTCTCATCAAAGACTTTAAGATGAAAGGTGTACGTCCTGTATTGTTTAATCTAGCAGTCAGCCAGTGAAGAAGAGGAATCCCACTGTCATGTCACAAATTAGACCCTTCTTGGTTGTCCTTTCTCGCTCTCGACATTATTGCCTAGCTTTCCACTTATAAAATGAAGGAGCAAAAGAGTCATGCACGTTGCTAAAATAATTTTCTTGATTGATTTCGAAAGAAGAAGAAGTTAAAATTAAGGAAAGATTTATGATGCATTCGTATACGCTTATATATATAAATCATGTAGTCTTTGGTTAAATATTTAAGTTTCGAGGTAAAATACTGATGCGGTTGTTTTCAAGTCTTCGTTAATGAAAAATTTAATATATTAGTTTCGAGTAAATAACTGATACATCATGCCCTTAAATCTTATTAATGAAAAATTTGATGCATAAGTTGAATTGAGTCCAAAATTCTATACCGTATCAAGCTATAGTTTCTCTTTACATTGAACTAACTTATAACAATGTTGGTATATTTGGAAGATCAATATGCATGCCCAATTTACTTTCTGAAGATGAATAAACATAAAGAAAAATGGACACCAAAAAAGAAAATACTACAAGCTGACTTGACTATCTAGGTATGAACGGGTAAGAAGTCAATGGTGTGCTTCTACAAAATGTTTGTTGAATTTTACAAAGTTTTGATGTCTTTTCATTTTTTAAGCTTTATTTTATTGTCGTATACATATTTTCATGGCCTCACACTTTCACCAAGTCTATAAAGCTTTGTTAGGAACAAGATGATCCTAAAGTGTCTATGAAATTTACAATATTTAAGGTGAGTGTGAAATAGAAGTACACTACTTTCTATTGTAAAGAAGGAAATGGTCTCCATCATCTTCCTGATCGATAGGCCAACTAATACGGTTTTTGAAACTTCTCTTGTAATTCGTATGAGTGTACCTAGTTTGAAACAGTTTCTTAAGACTGCATTCAAAGCCTTACAGCTCAAAATCCACTTTCTTCTCCAGGCATTTTCTAACTCATATCCTTTTGATTACGTACATCGACACTAGTGCGAAAACGAAACTATTCTTCATGTGAGCCAAACATTTTATAAATTAGCTAGTGTAAACTTAGTAACATTGCTTGCAAATTACGTCAAGATCAGTATAACCATGTTTACAGAAGATAATAAAAGGGTGACCAAGTATATGCTATAAACCCGAATTTGTGTTTCTTGATATATACGATTTTCTGTCGATCTAGACCGTCGAAAATCTTGTTTTTATTTCGTTATTATTTGGCACTACATAGTAGGCACTGGGCAGGGAAGACCTAGAAGACATAATTTTTGACAAACTAATTCAAGAAATGATGGAACATAAACGAGGGGCTGATGTATCCATTACTGCTTTGAAGTTTTTGTCTGGCAGATCAGATTTTGCTTCCATCGAAAGTGATTGGAAGTTTCCCACCTGAAAATTGCAGTAAGAACAAGACTGG
Source organism: Fragaria vesca subsp. vesca (assembly GCF_000184155.1). Taxonomy (NCBI): domain Eukaryota; kingdom Viridiplantae; phylum Streptophyta; class Magnoliopsida; order Rosales; family Rosaceae; genus Fragaria; species Fragaria vesca. The sequence continues at coordinate 14,927,911 of NC_020491.1, forward strand.
GATCATCACAAGGTTCTATCCAATTTTCCTTCGTCTTCTTTGCTTCTAGATATATTCTTCACTCTGTTTTTTTCTCTCTGTGTAGTCAACTGAAGTTTAACTGCAGTCCAGATGGTCCAGACCAGACACCATGCAGGCATGTACTTCAATATGCCCGATTTCAAAGTCTTCGATTTGTTTATAGTAAATCCATATATCTGGAAATCTAAAATGAAGACGACAAGTGTCTACTACGAAGAAATCAAATAATGATGTTGCGACTTGATGAGAAATTAATAGGAGCATCTAGAAACATACTTGTATGAATAGATCAATCATCTAGATCGAACGCACTCTCCGATTAAATTAACCCAGCAAATGGAAGGCCTGGAAAAGTATATTTCAACAAGTAAACTTTAGATGTTTAACTTATTCAGTTTTTTTATAAGAAAATTTCACTCCATAAAACAATACTAGGGTTCCATATTTTGATAAATGAAAAGCTTAAAAACGAAGAATAATCCTTGGTTTTTAGCGTAATGCTAGCTCAAACTCTTTTATGTGGCATCTCGATCATTTCATATTATTCTTACTGGACTAACCTCAACAGAAATATGCCAATCTTAAGCTAACTTATGATGCTCGAGGCTCACAAAGCTTGAGAGGGTTTGCTTCAATCACGAAATAGCTCAAGCTTGAGGGCAACTATTACATCACTGACTAAGTCTGAGTGAGTGAGACAGATGTCGACATTCATATATGCATAATGTGACCAAAGGTACTGGAAAGCATTGCCAAAATTGACTGCAACATAATCTTTCTAAGAAGAAAGCAATCGAACCTTTTACTCTATAATGAGAGCTCAATTTTCCTCTCCAGTTTTGCTTTGCTTTGCATTAAAACAGAAGCAAGTCAGCAACGCGTTTCTCCTTGTTCCTGATGCTTTTTCAAGTTCAGAACGCTCTTTGATTGAAAAAGAAGGAAAGGAGGATGAAGAAGGCCATTGAAGCATAGATAAGACAAAGATGGAGATATAAAATTGGAACCAGAAATTCATATTTTAACGAATGCTTTAGTGTTAATGGCGCCGCTTTCATATTAATTAGCTTTGCCTGGATTTTCTGGTGATTGTGTTTCGGGGAGCAAAATCTTCCATTGCATGAAAACGAAAGTTTGAGCTGTTGCCCAAAAAGAATGCGACTCAAGAGTCCTGCGGAAACGACAAAGTAGCGATGCAGTGATGCACACATATCTCGTCCTGCAGAAACTTACTGTTATGCATGCTGTGAAATCGATTGTGTTTAACTTTTTGTGTATTTGGGACAAGATCACATGTATGTTGTGAGAGTCGAAGTATGCATAAGTTGGTTTGTGTTTTTGCGGAAAGATTCACATATCACATATAAGTTGTGAGAGTGAGATTATGCATACATGAGTTCTTTCCAGAGATATGCCAAAATAATGTCTCACGAATCCACCAAAATGAGTGCACCGTAAAAGCTAAAATTTTGGGCAACTAGTGATGAAAACTATGAAATATTGGCCGTCGAAATCATGGCTGGATACAGATTGTATTAGAAATTACAAAAGTTCAATTAGTAGAAAAATTGGTGAAAACTAAAAATAGGGCGCTAATGCAAAAACCAGTTTCAAGATTAAATAACTCTCTTGCTTTTCCAATAATTGTCCAGTGAGGTTAGGAAATGGTAGAGAGAAATAAGTTAAAATTACATCCAATCTACTAAAAATGTAATATTGGATGAAAATAAATAAATAAGTAATTGTAATACCATGGAAATATTCATATCTTTCTTGCACACTCAGAAATGTTCAATTAATGATATTAATTAACTCACTATTATCCCATTCATTTTAGCATAGTCAAATCACATTAACATATGATACAACTACCCAACACTAGTTTTACTTGCGCAGGCAGGCACACTCTAAACGTGGCCGTATGTATATAGATGGAATCTAAATCTACTATGAAAGATAACAAGGAACTTCGATAGCACCTGAATAACTTTATCGAAAAGTTACACCAATTCAATAACTATCTACAAACACAAAATTCGAATGCAAAATAGGAAAACAATTTGTAACTACCGTGAAATCAAATGGATAATGGGTTGTAACCCCGGAAATGGAGTGCAAACTAGAAATATCAATTCAGTATGCTTTTGCTGGGTTTAGCTCAACAGTCCAATCCATCTTGTCCTCTATAAGCCCCATCTGTAATCTGGTAAGAACAGAATAGAGCTTCTGTGACACAGCACCAAAGCCACTCTCTCCATATGACACCCTGTGACCAGGAAAAAGATGCGATTAAGATCGCTTTCTCAAAGACAAGTTAAATTTGAGTATACTGGCTTTTCACTTCAGTATGCTTTTGCTTGCTTTAGCTTAACAGTCCACTCCATTTAATCCTTCTATAAAACCTTTTTTTCCCAGTTGAGGAAACTTTCATTGTGTTGATGCACAAAGAAAAACTCACTTTCACAGATTCACACTACTAAACATAAAAGATTACCTTTTATCCATATAAGTAATGCTGCCCACAGGTGACACGACAACAGCGGTTCCGGTACAAAAGACTTCATCAGCTTCAAGTAATTCATCTACATCCACAGCGCGCTCCTCAACCTGCATATCATTATATTGTATTAAAAAAATTATTTAAGCTACTGCAAAAAGAAGTGGTACTGCATTTGCATAACAAAGGACTAATGCAACCATCTTTCGACACATCTAGAAACTCAAAAGAATAAATAAGTATGAAACACATACAACCCACACCACACACCCGTTGTCCCAATCATCAAATAAAAGTACCTGGAATCCTTGGCTACGGGCAACATCAATAATACTCTTTCGAGTAATGCCAGGTAAGATCGTCCCTTTTATTGCAGGAGTAGAGATAACATCACCCTGGAAACACATAACAATGGACATAAATTAGCTATGATCACCTCTAACGATAACACATTGCAATCAAAATTTCCAGCCCCCACGCCAACAGTCCGACTCCAATAAACCATACTGTATTGAGCACAAACAACAATAACAGTAATCATCAAACCCACACACTAAAGTGAAATTATTACCTTCACAACAAATATGTTGCATGAGGAAACCTCCTCTAAATATTTTTTGTGAACGCAGTCAAGGTACAGAACATCCGAGTAGCCTTTCGCTTTTGCAGCACACTGTGCCTTCAAAACCTACGAATAGATCAACAGATAAAGATCAACTCATCAGCGCCAGCATACGATAATCAAGAAAAATTAAAATGACCCATAGAAAGATGATTTCTCATAAGAAAAGAGCGTAGATAACTAGTTGGAATGAGGCTTTGATCGGTCATTGACTTTGGTACAAACGATGATGCTAGAGAAAGATAGTCTCTTTCAAGAAGCCCATCAAAGGAAACCCTCATACTTAAAGAGACAGCATTAAATCATATTTGATCATTGTGTGATATTAAATCTATTAAAACGAAATAAACAAATTCTGCCTCTAGTAGGTAAAATTACAGTGGTTTATACAAATTATAACCATATGCAGCAGGAAAAGTAAAAATTATAACATAACAGTTACACGACCTCAAGTCAACAAATTATACCTGCAACAAATTCTGGGTAGCAGACAAACAATTTACAATAAGAAATTGGAATCTATCGAGACAAATAAGAATTAAACAATTTACAAATACAAAAGCTTACCGCGGCATAATTCCCTATAGTTTTGACACCTCCAGTACCACCAGGAGTTGCACGATGCAATTCATGCTCGACAATCAAGTTTATAGGTGCGACGCCTTCCTGCCACCATATGTATAGATATAAGATACTGAATGATCAAAGGTGAGAATAGCACTTAAGCTATCAAAAAACATGGGGTGCACCAAATCCAAGTGACCATAATTTAATAAAACAAACGGATTCGTAAGAACATTGAAGTTAATAATAAATAGATAAAGCCATATACCATTTTAAACATTTAGATTTGTTGCCACTTGCCAGACATCCAAGCACCAAAAAGAACGGTGGAATGTCCAACTTAGTGTTCAAGGACATCCATATGGCTCAGAGAATTACTCAAAAATAAAAATGCATCAAGCTTAAAGTTGATTCCAAGAAATTTAGCCAATAAGTGATGTTAGGAGCCAGAGAACATATGGAGAAAAAAAAAGGCTTATAGTTTAAGTGTAGGGCTTAGCCTGTGAAAAGACAAAGAAGAAATAAAAACCAAGAGCACCATGCAAACCAAGGGTAGTGACATGGAATTTGAAAAAGAAATACACACTTGGTAGGACAACTTAGCAATTTCCAATAATTAACAAACCTTAAAGTAATTTCCAACTGGTGAAACATAGATCAGAAATGTGTATTCAGGAGCAGGAGCAAGACCAAGAACAGCACCACTTCCCATTAGCAATGGCCTGATATATAGAGAACCTTTGCCTGGAGGGGGAACCTGAAACGAGATATTGGCATATAAGTATATTACATATACAAATATTCAGAAAAACTTTATCAAGCAGCATCATGGTTATACATCATACCCAACGTTTATTTGCCAAAACAGTGGCCTTCACAGCTTCCACAAATTGTTCAACAGTCGGTGAGGGCATGCACATCCGCTCAGCACCCAACCTCATCCGCGATGCATTTTCTTCGGGTCGAAACAAGAGTATCTTACCATCTTGTTTCCTGTAGGCTTTCATACCTTCAAACAAACCCTACATAGTTGAACAAGAGCAAGAGAATAGGGATCAGCCTCTTCATTGACTTAATTCCAATATGTTGTTTCCAAACTTATTGTTGGAGTTTGACTTTATTTCTCATCTAGTAGTCCAGTAGGGTAGTATGAAGATGGTTAAAAATAACAAACAGGAGAAAATAGAGGCCCAATTACAGATGAAATCCCAATTAGTTTCTTCCATATGGGAATCAAAGAGGAAAAACAGAACACAGAATATACTCATATATGCTTCCTGAATCTAACAAACACAGCCCGAGAGGAAAAGCAGAACTACAAATTCCATGAGAATATAAACTCTACCACTCATAAAGTTTGCATCTCTAGTATTCCAAAACAGAATCCGAAAAGATATCATAACTTTCACACAACAAAACAGAACACCAGTATAAAAGTTTACACATCCAACCTGGCCATAATTCAAGACTCCAGCCGAAGGGTTCAACTCAATGTTCCCAAAACGCTGCAATTCACCATCAGAGAAGCTCCCGCCTTGAGCACACTTCATGACATACATATAATCGGTAGGAAGAAACCCAAAGCCAAGATTGTCCCATTCTATGTCAGCTGTTTCACTTGTTTCAGTGCTGTGTCCAACAAAGCCAAGTCAATACACAACAACAAATCACATAAAAATCTAACAACTTCAACACCAATCAAACCAAACCAAACAATATAACATTCATTCACTACAATAACTAAAATAACCAACTAATCCAAAGTTTGATCCAAACACAAAAGAAAAATAAAATAAAAACTAAACCCAATACAAAAAGAAGAGGGATTTTACCGGAGAGTATCAGACAATGTGGCACATCGGCGAATAGGGGAGGGAGGAACCGGTTGGTAACAAGCCAAAGGGAGCTGCTTTTGTAGCTGCAACAAAAAACCAATAATCAACATTCAGATAATTTACATTAAAAATCCAACCTTTTCTAATGGGTAGAGAGAGAAAGAGTGTATATACCTTGAGAGAGGGAGAGAGAGAGGAATAGTAGGCGGAGAAGGGGCGGAGGAGGGAGGAGGAGGAAGAAGGATTGCGGGAAGGGGTAAGAAGGTAATTTGGCTGAAGGCTCCCAAGGACGGCGCTGGCGCTCTCCATCTCAAAATGTCAAACTGAAACCCAACTCAACTTCTGAAGACTACTGTTTCCAGAACTCACCCTTAAACTAAAACCCTTTTGTCTCTCACTGTTGTGGTGGCTTTGTGTAGCAGAGAGAGAGAGAGAGGGTGTTTGGCTGAGTCAGCGTGAGGGTTTTTCTAGTTTGAATTATCTGATAAATAAAGAAAATTTGGTAAAAAATTATGAATATTAGTCAGGATTGAGGTGATTGTGGGAAGGAGACAATTACATACATCTACAATTTGAATCTTTGATCCTGTCACTTGTGTTACGTCTATAGATATGAGATGGCAGCAAATTTATATCATTCGTCCAATTTTTCTTCTCTTATTATAGCATTACATGTGATTTGTCTAATTTGTTATAGAGTCGTATTTGCTTTTCTACTATTCTCCAAATCCTTTTATGTTTCTTCTTTGAAAAAGTCTATTTTCAGTACAAAGATTCCAAACATATGGTTTGTTACATTTGATGAGGAGTTTGACTTGTGGATGCAGGGTTTGTTTGAGATTTTCCCCTTTTTTTGGATGCTTTTGTACGTAATGTATTTTTACAATTCAAAATTTTCTATATCGTATTTTGTAATGTAGTTTATGATCGAATTTATTCATTAGGATGGTTCTAATAAGGACCACTAAGTTAAGGACTTTTTCGTTTTACCCCGTTTTCGATCACATATTTACATCTCGACCGTCTAGTTTGTAAATATATATCTCTACAAATTTTCATCAAAATTGAAAATCGTTAAGGCATTCATAAATGTGATTTACCGATTATAAACTTAAATGACTCATGTTTGACAAATTTGGATCGTCCATTGATTTGATTTAGTTCGATTCATTAACAATCACCAATTCAACTGAAAATTTGTAGAAATTATCTACTTATATAGAATTAGAGACTAAACGGTTAAGATGGAAAAATATGATTGAAAAGTAAGTGTAATAAACCATTAATAGAAAAATTCTCAATTAGTGCTCAACTAAATAGTTCTCATTAGAAACTCTCCCTCAATTCTTACCAAAAGTTTCACAAGTACTTCTCTAGATCGAAGATAGTTGAATATACAATATCAGATTATGATAAAATAATAATAATAATAATTCAATCACAGTAACTATATGATCTCTTCTCATATTAACTATTCGATTCTACATAACTAAGGTGATCATCAAACCCGCACTAGAAAATAAACAATTCTAACCAGTAACCAGAATTCATAAACAATGAGTCTAGACGAACTCAAACTAATTTATCTTTCAAATGATAATCTAAGATGATCCAGCCCAGCTCTGATTATAAATAACTTAGGAATATGTTATGTAGCTCGAAATTGTGGTTATATATAATTAAGGTTTTTTTATTGTAATGAATTCATAATTTTACTTTGTTTCCTATTAGGATTCTGTTTGATCGAGGTATATAGATCTGTTCATGTTTGTTCGTATAAAAGAAAGTTTATACACAAATCATCCAGCTGACTTACACAACATAACCATGGATATTTATGAAACTATCACCAAGAACCTCGACAAGGATGTAGAAGATCTGGAGCAACTGAGGGCAACACCACTAATCTCCGATTGTAATATCTGGGATCAAGAAATACATCTCCTTAAAGATAAGCGAGACGTTATGAACTCGGTCAAGAACATCCTCCACGAAGTGGAACAACTTGATGAGGCCATGAGAGGACGTATTCTCATGAAGGGGTAAGGAGTTCATACAGTAGACCTATGCTTCTCTTTTATTTGACGAGCAATTTAGGCTTACTTTAATTTTTTCTTTGCACTACTGCATATCAGATATTAATGAGATTCGCCAATTTCACGTGGAGAATCAAGTGCGCTTGATCAAGACAATTGGTGAGGTGGAGAAGCAACTTAAGGCTTTTGATCCCAATGATGAGTTTAACATCTTACAGTCGGATTCAGCAAGGCAACAACTTGAGTTGGGTTTCTGGGGAAAAGCCATCGCTTGGTGCTTGTGTACGTTCAGCTGAAGTATGGATGTTTTTGTTTTCTAAGTTGGTTAGTTTTTATAGTTGAAATCATTACGAATTGTTATTTAATTTATATAGATTTCAGCAGGTTTGTTTTGCTAATATATGATCTGAGTCAAGGTCTTGCTACAAAACTTTTCTCACCAATTAGTTATGAATAAAGACGAAGATGTAATACTCTTTTTTGTGTAACCGAAGTTGTAATACTTAGACACAAGTGCGAGATAACTGAACTTTACCCTCTGCAAGAATAAAGATGTCGCCGGATCTCAAATAAGCAAACAACCCATGAGCATTCGCAGAGACAAGATAAAGTGATAAACCATAATACAAAATATGCCAACACACCACTCCACTGGGTTTGCCCTAAAAGAAACCCTTTTTAAATGTCATACTCGATGAACCAAACAAACACAAATTCCTCCTAAATCACTACTTTAAGCTAAGTCAATTACATAACTAACCAATCCAGCATACAGGCCATGCAAACGGAGCCTCTACCAATGTTGAGAACTGTTGCTGAGTAATGCACCTGAAGATATAGATCTCGTTAGTGAGCTTAACTTTGAATCTAGAAGAATGTACCTTGGACAAAGATAAAAGTGATAATAACCTGGAAATCTATACGAAGATCAAGCAAACAAACACCAAGTACCATATTAACAGTGAAATGAGTAATATACTCACATCTGACAATGCCTGCTTGCCAACTGATCTTTTCATATCTAAGCTTCTGTACATATGTTGGATATCATCTCACACGGCCTGCAAGTGCTTTTTAGATATATCTTTCTCTTGGAGCTGCATATGAATCCTTGGTTTAGATACTCGGCCATAATAGACATGACGAGAAGAAAAGCAGTAATGAAGCAGCATTTTAATTTCTCAATTAGAAAAGGCATGCAACAAAGTAACAAAACATGTTCAAAAACAGATGTTGTAATCACAACAAAGATGTTCCGCATAAATCAAGGATATCTCCTCAAACAGGACATGAAATCAAGTTGATCAGCATATTGCCAAAAAATAATAAAGGGGTAAGAGATGTCAAGAATATCATGAATTTGATTCCAGTAGGCTATTTCAGAGGGCTGAGACACCATTCATGACTGGAATATGTGATCATAGATAAAGGTAGTACAAATTTAAACATAATAATGGCACACGCAGATGGAGGAAACAATTCCAGCTATGAGAATATTCAAACAAAATGGAAATCCGAAATAGAAAAATAAAAAACTCCTTGAACAACAAAGCAAGGGAACCCATATCAACAGCAATAATTAACAGAAAACGAAGGCACAAAAACTATAAAGATAGAACAGCAAGCATCCTGGAATAAATTGTATAATTCAGAGGATCATATCTACACGCAAAAAATTTAAGGCAGGTGCAAGATTACCTGATGATCGTTATTAACTAGTCCAACATTCCCCAAGTCTAACTCTTGCATCTTTTGCTGAGCCTTGGGGTCAGAGGTTAAGACACCATTCGATTCATGTTGTGGTTCCCCAACAGAATTCTGTGTGGCTATATTGTCCTCGTTGGCAAAACTTCCCTCGTTGGTAAAACTTTGTGTCTCAGTTCTTTCGCAAATCACTTCCGAAACTTTTATGACTTTATCTACAACTAAAACACTGTCCTCTAAAGCACCTTCATAAATTTGATCAGATGACAATGATACAAGATGCTGCTCTACAACTTTCGTCTGGGTTGACTCGATGCTGAAACAAAATACATAATTGCACAGTTGAAAATCGGTCAAAAAATTCGAGTGAATGCAATTGACTATCACTACGATATCAACACTAGCAAAAGTTTGAGTTTCAAGTTTCAAGATAACAAGAGTTTTTACCAGGGGGTAATGGCATGTTCTGATGAGTCCACAGTGCCAACATCTTGCCTCCTTTTCTTAATATTCTGGCTAGTCTCAAGTAGTGGATCAAAACAGTCATCGGAATAAGACTTTTCAACTCTTCTTTTCCTTCCTCCTGGAACAACCTTATCAGACATTAAGGAGGCACGCCTTTCACCAGCAGATTCAGAATCATGGGTTGATTCATGCTCAGAATCATTTGTTGCTTTTACATTCTCACCAACAGGCACTTCAACTATCACCTTTGGTTCGCCAAAAGCATTCGGCCTCTTGCTAAAACCTCTCGATGAATGACCATTTCCCAAGTACCTACTATGCCCATTAGATTTACTTGATCTCTTCATCTGTTCAGTTACCTTCAAGCCTGTTTCTCTTTGAGAGATCACAGGACTTTCTTCATACTTCAATTGTTGCTTCTCAGGAGACTGTTTGAAAACCAATTCAGTGCAGCGTTTTAACCAAGTGAAACGAGCAGAACTGGGAGGAGAAAACACTGCCTTCAGCACAGATGGGTTGCTAGAGTTGGCGACATTTAATTTACCATGTGAATTAGGATCATCATTTACTGATGTTGCCTGCTTCAAATATCTTGTAGAAGTTTCTGGGTCGCCAGGCATGGAATCAGATCGTTGCACCTCAGCATCTAATGCAACTTTCAAACTCTCCAATTCCTTCAACTGTTCAATTTGACGATGAATCTCTTCACTATCTGTATGCAATAATTCCCGCTGCTTCTTCAGCTTCTCCCTCTGAATCTTTAGTTCCTCAATCGAATTAGTCAGCTCAGCCCATTCTTGATTCCTTCGCTCACGATCTACATTTATCTCCACTCTCTCAGTTTCAAGTCTTTTCCTTTCTGAAGCAACCTCTTCCATCTCTTTTGCAGCTTTTTCATTGAGAGACCTAATATACTCGAGTTGATTCTTCTTTTCTTGCTCAAACACCACCTCTTTTTCTTTCAAAGAACATTCCAACTCCTCATGTTTTTTGTCAATACAGTCCTCCAATTCCCTCCTCCTCGTATCAATTTCCAGCAAGAAATCAGCACGTTCTTGCTGTAGCTTGCTGAATAACTCAGACCGCTCACGGGCCATGTTATTCATGAAGTCTTGCCGCTCAACAACAAGTGATTCAGCATCACGCTTGTACTGATCTCGCATTTCATCCTTCTCCTGTTTTAGGTTATCATGCTCTTCTTTGATAAACTTGGAGAATGCTAACCTTTCCTCTGCTAAACACTCTGCTTCCTTCCGCAGCATTTCCCTCTTGTCATCAAGTGATTCCCACTCAGATTCAAACTTGGCCTTCTCTGCAGCCAATTTTTCTGCCTCAGCCATCAGCTCTTGCTTTTGAGACCTGACCAAATCTACCTCTTCCTTGAGTTTCATCTCTAGATCTGAAAGCTCACTTGTTTCAGTTTTCAAAACCTCAAACTCCTGCCTGGAAAATTCAAGTTGTTTCTTTTTCTCTTCAAGCGAATCTAGGGAATGTTGCAGCTCTAGCTTCAGTTTGATATTTTCTTCTTTTTCTTTTTGCAAAAGAAGATTATTCTGCTCAAGCTCCTTCTCGGCAGCTCTCAAACTATTTTCTTTCTCATCAACAAGATTTGACCTCTCTGACACCTCTTTTTCCCTCTCCACCAATGACCTCAACTGAACTTCCAAGTCATATTCCTTTTCCTGCAATAGATCCTCTCGTTGATTGAGATCCACCTCCCTTAACTCCCAAGCTCGTCTCTTGGTTTCAATTTCAGCTTCAATCAGCTTGCGCTTCACCTCCAACTCTGCCTCAAATTCAGACTTCTTCTTTTTCAAATCAACTTCGTGAATGGCAACAGCTTTCTTAATCTCATCCTGGATACATCCCAATAAATGAATAACAAGGATGAGAAAGAATTGAACAATACTTGTTGCAGATGAACAGAAGTAGATGAAAATAAATCAAAAGAGCTAAAGCTAATGTTTAGTGCTAACAAAATTAAATATACTCACTGATTCTTTGCTGGCCAGTTTTTCCTGAAACACAAGAAGCTCTTGTTCTTTTTTATTCAGCAAAGCCTCTCTTCTATTTAAAGCCTGCAAACACACAATTACCAAAACACATTAGTAAAGCCTTCAACAAGCCATATAAGAAGCATCCAGATGTTAAAAAGGTGTTAAATATGAACCTCCTCTCTATTAGCCAGAGAAGTCTCAGTCAGCTCCACTTTAAATTTGTGATCATTTAGGGCCTTACGCTCCTCGCCAATATTAAGTTTTAGGTCTTCCAACTCTTTTTCAAGTCGATCCAGTTCCTGAGATCGACCAAATATAATATCCTCCCTTTGGTTAAGCAGGGCTTGTGCATCGAGTAATCTATCCTGTTCTTGCTGGAGGGATTTCTGCCTTTCACTCAAAGATTTCCTCTCAAGGCTTATCTCCTTCTCTTTCTCCTCACAACTACAATATAAAAGGATGAGCAACAAAATCAGCAAACTTTGCATCAGCTTTGGGCAATTATAAGCCAATGAATTACATTTCATGTCTAGAAACACACTATTGGACCCTTCTTTGGAAAAAGGTCAAAGAAGGATCTGTTGTAGGAATATATGCAACAAGAGCCCTGGTACCACTGCCATGGCTTATAGTCAGAACTCAAGACTACGCCATACAACAAGAGATCAAGGGGTGAAGTGCTTTCAATGGGATTTTCATTTTCCTCTTACCAATAGCTTAGGTGAACCTGAGATTAGGTACGAATGGAAAGAAAACAAAACGTGAAGAAAAGTAACTAGAATGCGTACTCAGTCTTGAATGATAGAATGTTCCTCCTAAGATCATCTTCACGAGCTTCAACTTCTACCATCTTTCTTTCAGCAACACGGTGATAACGAGAAGCTTCTGCTTGCAAAGATTCTGCAAGGAGTAGCTTTCCCTCAGCTTCAGTGAATTTCTTCTGAGCATCCTCCAACATATTACGTGCTTCAACCAACTTACTCTCAGCTGCAACCTTTGTTTCAGCAGATTCTGCACGCATCTCATGCATCGACTTCTCAATCTGCACAAAAAAGAAACAAATATTTATATGATGACATATAAGGATATGGGTGTTTACATGAAAGAGATTCAATTGATCATCTTACACTTGCTATGCACTCTTCCTTGACTCCTACTGCCTTCTTTAGTCTCTCTTCCCGCTTCCTTGCTTCAGCCAAAGCAGATGCATGTGCAGCTTGTTCACGGTTATACCTAAGTTCAGCGGTCTCAGAAGAGGCTTTAAGTTTCTCATACTCAGCATTCAACCTCTTCTTTTCCAATATGAGAAGACCCATGTGGTGCTGGTGGTCGAAAATCTAAATCAAGCGAAACCGGTTAGCAAAGTAATAGAACACCTTCACAGAAAATTATAAATTGCATATTACAGTTCGTTAGTCTAACAAACGACACTTTAGCCATACGAGCATTAAGACGATCATCAATATTGGGGATAAATTACACAACGGAAAGGAAACAGACCAAAAGATAAGAGAATATACACATGGTTGCAGTTTTGTCGATGACATATTAGCATGTAGATTCAAAGAAACTGAAATTCTCTCCACGCTAGCTGTGATAGCTTTTATAAAACAAGATGAAACTTATAACGATGGAACCCATGCTCTTATGCTGTTTCTTATTCAGGATAAAACAAAACTCATTTAGTATCAAACAAAACTCATTCCTCATTCCGTATCAAACAAAACTTGATACACACATGTAAGTGAATATCCAAGCCACACACTTATGCCCTTTCTCATTTCGGAACAATTTACATAGTAAAAAACGATTTCTAAACTATTTCATGCCTCTTTCTCCAAAACCCCAAACTAAAACCCCGCCTATCAGATAACCAAGCACAACGAGAAATTCACATATCAATATTCTTTACAGCACAACTCATTGATTTCGAAAGCTCAAAATTCAAATTGCACTGCTTTTCACATCCTCCAATAAATTAAATTACAACTCCAAACACAATCCAGAATACCTAAAAGTAAAAAATAAAAATAAAAAAAGTAAAATTCAAAATTTACAGAGGGAGAGAGGAGCTCTACCTCAGCTTCAAGCTTAGAAATATAAGCAATGAGCGCAGCCTTATCTCTGCGCTTAATCGACTCCTCATCAAACCCAGCCTCTCTCAGCCGCTTCCAGATCGCTTCGTCACTCACCGGGCTCTGCAATACTCTCGCCCCCGGCGTTATCGACAAGGCTCTACCGGAGCCCGGCGTCGTCGTCCTCGCCGACCGCGGACTCGCCATTCCGACTTCGGCGGATCACAAGCCCTAGATTCCTTTCTCCTTCTTCTTCTTCGCCTTTACCAAATTTCCAGTAGTACTGATCTATAATAATACTCTCTTGCTCTTTCTTTCTCTCTCTTTATATTTCTTTCTGGCTTTTTCGGTCTTTGCTTTTGGCTTCTTGGAGTCGTCTTTGGCTCTACTCGGTTGGACTCGGTTGGGTGAGATTGGTGCTATTCAAAAGGGAACGGGGACTAGACGACGTCGTTCAGGTGGGATTCGGGTGGTAATTTTGTTTTTGATTCTTTTAAAAGGCCGCCTTTTAATTAGCGGCGTAGAATTGGCGAGATTGTGACTTCAGTAGCGGATCCCACTCTCCTTTGTAGCCAGCACGACGGCACGTCGTTTATGTCCAGCTACAAGTGGCAAAATGCCCCGTTCCGTGGGGATTTGGGTCGGGTTTTGGGCCGGCCCAATTAATGAGCTACGACATCATTCCGATTGCTACACTGCAGCGCCTGCTTCCTCAGGTGGAAGTCCGGTTGAGCAGTTACTCGAAACGCTGACATGTGCCATGGCTCGAATCAGTAGTCAATCCTATTTCCGATAGGAATGCAACGCCGACGATCAATCCTAATTCTGTTAAGAGGAGAGATTGATAAATATATTTCTCTATATTTTGTTCTAATTTCTATACGAAACAACTGTATTACTATCTCTGTTCAAGTCTGCTGTGCTCTATATTCCGCAATTTCTTCCTTGAATACGACACAACAGTAGGTTTGATCTGAATTTACAAGACTAACTTTATTGGCATGAAAGTAATATCTACATTTGTCCTGCTTCATGTTTGACGCACAAGGACTGAGGTTCCTTTTGGTGCAAGAAAAACATATAAAAAGATTACTTGGAATTTACATTTTGTAGAACTACATGTCAAAAGCTGCTTTCTTTTCTTGATAGAATTCATCTAACCACCCTTGTATTAGCTTAATCTCACTTTCCCTTTGCTCCACCAACCAATCAGGATCCCCTTTAGTTGAAAATCGCAAGTCTATGTGATGGGCACCTGATAACAACAAGCATGAGCAATGAACAAGTTTCAGCAGGAAAAATACTAGTCAAGGTGTAGATAGGTGCTCTAAGCTGCTAATGGCTAGAAGAAGTGTCAATAGTAGATGCTACCTTCTTCTGTAACAAGTGCAACGATTGATTGAGATATATTCTGGAGAACACTGCAATTGATATTATTCACAGCCACTAGGAGTCAGATTATGAACATTGACTACACTTGGTGAACCTTATAAAGTGATACGTAAAATAGTTACCTGCCACCACTCCATGGATCCAATAAGCCATTGGAGAAGATGATGTTACTTCCAAAGTTTTTCAAAGTGGCCTTAATATCCTTCAAGTGTAACAGACAATAAGACCCAGTTACGATCAAATCAAGTTGAAGAGCTAATCTCAGCAGTATAGAACAGGGGAAATAGTTACATGTACAGGAACAACCCATACTATTCAGACAGCAGATAAGCACTTTCGCAAAGATAAGATTAAAGACTAGCTCTAAGCCTCTAAAGGTAAATTCCAGGAAATTGAAGCAACTACCATTCTACCAAGTGTTAACTGTGATTTCTATAGTCAATAATTTAGAACTGTAATTAATGTGAAAATAACTTGTTTAAAACAATAACGCAGGTTGTAAACTAATGCTTCCTCCCGTACAGTAAGTGACAACTTATCAATCAAAGTTACTACAATATGTTGATTAAAGATTCAAAATATATTTGCAAGACCAGTACATAACAAAACTCAAAAATTTATTATGAAAAGAAAAATTAGCCTTCACGGCTCCTTGTATTTCACAGACATCCAATTTCAATATATGAGGTACCAAGATAATTAGATGAGGGGTAACATATGTAAGACATATACCAAACACTGAGGGAGAGAGAGACATGCAAGATCATGCAGCACTGAACTAGTATAGCATAGATGCTGAGTATTCATTATTGGAATCGTAACAATAGGAATGCACTATCTAGTAGAAATTACTGCATCATTTTCTTACATGTCCACCAAACTCTGTTGTTATCCATGTAGGCCTTGGTTTTGCATTGAGCTCCTTCCAGCACCAATCTTGGAAAGAGGAGAAATTATAATCATATGTTTTAAACATGCTTCTATCCCGGCTACTAGACATTGGCATAACCATTTCTGTGCAAGCCTGTAGGAAGAAAGAAACGAATGATAGAAGTAAATGCATTATATTTGTAAGGGCAATTAAGATCTTGTATAGGGTAAAATTTTAGTTATATAGACTGTTATTGTTTTGAGAAGATGATATACTACAGTAATGCAAATAGACCTGCCAATTCCAACCATCTGTGCCAACATCAGAAGTATCTTCCAGCTCAAAGCAGTCCGCATTTCCACTGTAATTGTAGTATACACTTATGCCTTCAAATACACGCTCCAAAGTGCTAGTCCCATCAGGACAACCATCGATCCTTCTACAAACCTACCACAAGAGTAAAGTAACTACTTTGATTTGCAACAGAAGTACAAAATTTTAACAGCTACTAGACTGAGAATCCAGATACACGTGAGAAACACAGCCGCAAAATGGAAGAGTAAAGAGAAACAAGAGCTCATAAGGTTATTAGACACTTGCTAGACCAACAAACCTCTCTTATTGGGTGTCCGGGCAAAGGCATCATAAACTCCGACCCATATGGGTAGTTCACCATTGCCAGATAACTATAGGCAGACTCCAACCAATCTGCAAGATCTTCTGTCTTCTTTAATTCTCTGTCAAATGGCTTCACAATCAGCTGAAGCCAGTGGCTAATGAAGAAGAATTGAAATACAAACAAGGCCATGTCAAAAGCTAATGCATCATATGGTATATTTTTCTTACCTACATAAATGGAATGTTTTTGTCAACTCGAGCAAGCCATTTTGTTTCTGACCTATGGTCATTAATGCATCCCACGACTCCTTGATAGTGTTAAAGCAGCTGCTACTTTCGCGCTGCAGATACCAATTGCAGTTAACAACATCATCTCATAATTCCTAAAACAAGGCAGTGAAAACACACTTAACATACCCTGAAATCATTGGAAACAATGTCGTAAAACGTCTCTGTCGGCACAATATCTTCAAACTGAAGAATTGGCGCCGAAGAAGCAAGCGCACCGATCGCAATGTGGGGATACTTGAGCCTCATCCATGCTGCCAACACTGTTTCCGAAAATCAAACCGGATCATTAAACGTTCAATGCAATACAACAATCAAACACAACATCAATTAGAGCATCAACAAATGTACATACTTCCGCCGTAAGAACCACCGAAGAGCACCACAGGGCAGCCCTCCGCCGACCAATTCCGCTTAAGCTCCGTGATCAACACAGCAAAGTCGGCCAGCGCTTGCTCCGCCGTAAGAAACGACAGCGTACTGGCATTCTTGTACGCCTCTTCTTCACTCCCAAACGGCATCGACTCTCCATAGTAACGATGCTGCCATTTTCAACAATCAAATCAATTAGTCTCACATTTTCTTTATTTCTTAATTTTCTCGACAAAAAAATGAAACAGAAGCTTACTTCGGGAAATAGAACCATGGCGCCAAAACGAGGCGCGAGCTCCCAGACGAAGCCGGTGTTCTCGGCGAACCATACGATGTCGCCTTCATTGCCGCAGTAAAGAAAGATCGGGCCGTGGCGTTGTGGGCCGACCCAGTTCTCGGAGTTGACGAGGTAGCGCTGCTGGAATTTCGGGGTGTCGGAGAAGCTGAAGTGGTCGAGGTTCTGCGGGAAGTAGCGGGTTTCGTATTGGATTGGTTTTGAGTGCTGGTGACGTCGTTCCGAATTGGGCGGTGAAGAACGCGATAACTTTCCGAGGAAGCGTGGGAGAGGTTTGGATTGGAGTGATGGTAGAGATGAAGTGACGATGATGAAGATGATGAGATTGATAAGAGAAAGACTGGGTTTCGCCATGTTTGAGGTTTGAGAAAGTGAATTGCAGAAGTCAGCAGGTGAGTAGAGTTTTTTTTTTTAATGAGTGCGAGAGTATTGTTTTAACTGTGACATAATTGTCAATTTGTTACTAATTTACTACCGTAACATTTTTTTTCTGACAATTTGGTACCTAACTTTCTTAAATTAACCAATTTACTACCTATATTTTATTTTAGTCATTTTGTTACCCTTACGTCAAATTTATAACTCTAGATTTTCAATATTGACCAATTTGCTTACCTACATGTTCAAATTTAGCCATTTGTTATCTGACATTTTCAAAAAATATCAATTTTAGTGGAAATTCTTGTATACACGACGTGTATTTACACGATACAATCTTAACCGTTCATAACAATTCATATGTTTGACCACCATATTTTTATATTATTTCCTCTAATCCTGACCATTTATGTATATATGTGAAGATATACGCCGTATACTGAAAATGCTCTCCAATTTTAGAAGGAAAAATGGATTAATTTTTATGACAAAATGTAGCAAATTGGCTAATTGTAAGAACCTAAGGTAGTAAACTGGCAAAAATAAAAGCTAAGGTAGCAAATTGGCTAATTTTGGAAAGCTAGGGTAACAAATTAACAGAAATAAAAGCGATGATAGCAAATTGGCATTTAGTTGAATGGTAAAGTAGCAAATTGGCAATTTAACCACATTTAACTGTTTTCAAAGATGAGGATATAAGGTACATTTTAAGCAAAGAAGCATGGAAGGACTAAGGAGTAAGAACAACTTTAACAGACTCTCTATTTTAGCTTTTAGCTACTTTAGAGAGCGTGTTTAGCTTTTATTTGATATTTTCGAAACTCCAACAGACTAGCCAAAGTTTAGATATTATAACTTTTAGCTATATCGCTAGTTAAACATAGAGAGCGAGATGACTCAGATGATGCTAGTTATAATTTAATACATTCCATGTAAGATATTTTACGTGATATATATATATATATATATATTTGAACTATATAATCTTTATTTGAATGTAATGCTAGCTAAAATAGAGAGCATTGATGTAGCCGCATTTCTAAAATGGCTAGCCAAAATGACATTTTAGCTAATTTGACTAAAATTTAACTAAAAAATGACTAACATTGCTAAAGATGCTTTAAGGAATATGGAGTGAATTGGAGGGTGTGCATGTAGTAATTGGAGTGAATTGTGGGATAATCTTCATTCGAGCATTCAAGATTGGATTCACCAGGTTTAAGTGATCATAATCATATAATGGGTTAGTAAGCAACTAGCCATTGGATGTTCCTCGAACACGACGATCATTTGGTGTCACATTGCCAAACGTGTACACCTTTTCATGCGACAGACAATGAAACCTATTCTTGCATAAATTACCTGCAACACTATGATTAGGCAACGACCATAACTCGGTCATAAGAGGATGACCATCGCGATCCGGCGAGATGTCCTAGCGAGCTAAAACGAATCCGATCAGATAGAACCAACCGCTTATAGATTTCTTACCACAGTTCTGGCGGTGAAGGTATAAAGTTGTTGACAATCCTTATATAGAACAAAACACAACCTATGAAGCCTAAAACAATTGGGAGATTGGTCTTGCACATCTGAAGAACAAGGTGAAGAAGTAGAAGAACCAACAGGATCTCATGGAACTCAGGTAAAATCATGCATGTGCATGGTTTTTCAAATAGAATAGCAGTATCACTTGCCATCCTAAAAATCTGGGTTTCCAGCTTTTTAATCTTTTGTTCTGTTGTCTTATGTTTAAGTTTCTTTACCCTTGTGGCATCAATTTTATGTTTGGGAAAGATCCTAATTTGAATTTCAAATTGACAACTAGAATATTTAAAGGTCTTGCCTTTGTGCTCAATTTAGTTTTGGGTTTCATGCTTTTGTCTCAACCCGTGACTCATGGTTTAGAGCTCTAAGGCTACAGCTGTATTTGTGATACACAAACAAATATAGCAGTTGTCTTTGTTTGATAGCAGAGAAAAAATAATTTGCTAAACCAATGTGATATTATGCTTTTAGGAAAAGTTTGCAAAATCTTTTGTCTCTTGCTTTTAAATCAAACATTGTTTAGGATAGTTTTATTTGTCTTTTTGCTTGGTCATGGACAGCTACATATGTTCTCTCACTTTCTGAGTTTGGCCAAAGACAAAAGTCCAAAATCCTTTCCTTGCTTTGGGCCTCTTGCCTGCCCTCTTGTGGCACCTCTTTGGCTTGTGTCTCTCTCTTGTTAGAGCACTTAATCAACCTATTTATATTGAGCAAGGCTGCCTTTGCTCAATGGTTGTCAAGATGTAGTTTTTACATTTGTATGGTTGGGTTTTGGTTTTCCTTTGCATTGTTCATTGGTCTCTAAGTCTTACTTTTGTGATTATAAACCTTAGAGCTGAACATAACTTTTTCTCACAAACTCATTGCATTATTGTTGAGGTTTGGTTTTCCTTTGCATTGTTCATTAGTCTCTAAGTCTTCCTTTTGTGATTATAAACCTTAGAGCTGAACAAAACCTTTTCTCTTAAACTCATTGCATTCTGCATACTATGAGATCAGTTGGTAGTGCAGCAACCCAGGAAGTGTTCATGAAAGAAGAAGTTGAGGATAGCTGAGTTCTGATGTATCCCGCTGAGGTAGCTGGGTTCATGAAAGAATCAGTTTAAGATAGCTGAGTTTCTGAGAGTCTTAGAAGTGTTCAAGAAGAATCAATTAAGTGATAGCTGAGTTCTAGGTTGAAACTTCTTATACCTTTATGTGTAGCCACTTAGAGACAAGAGAGGTAGATCTAGACTAGTTTGAGACTAGGTAGGATAGCAAGTCGTTGCTGTTTCCTATACTGAAATCTTTTAAGGAGTGAGGTACTCAGAAACAAGAGAGAAAGTATAGATCTAGACTAGTGGGTAGTTTAGACAAGAGAGCAAGTCGTTCATGTATTTGTTATTCATGATAGCTATAACCCTTGCTATCCCTGAGAATGAATTTATACGAAAAAAGTTGGTAAGGGCCTATTCCACCCCCCCCCCCCCCCCCTCCTAGGACCTTTAAGTGGTATCAGAGCAGCCACTAGCTTTTGTTAGTGAGATCCTTTATGAGCCGAGAATGGACCGTGATAGAGGCCACACTTCCATTAACGTCCATTCATATTTTGATTGGACTAATTATGGAAGGATGAACATCAAAGCTTTTAATAGCTTGCCCGCTGCTCTATTTGACAAAGAGCGTTGGAGAGTCAGTTGGGACACATTGGCTACGACCTATGAAAAAGCTCAAAAATTCCATAGCTTATTTCATGAGTCTAAACCATCCTTGGATGATGTTTAGGATTCCTTGGCCTTTGTAGCCCCAGTCATATTAGATGAGTCCTTTAAGGACAAGGATTCTAATGATAGTATACATGTCATGTATACTGAGTTGCTTTATGATTCAAAGTCTATTCTCACTAGGATTGAAATTCTGTCAATGAATTATCAAATAGTGAGGAGAGGAAATTTGGAAATTCTTGGTTCAAGTTTTGAAATTAGAGAGTGCTCAAAGTAGTAAAGCAACTGTTTTCGTCAAGAGCAAAGAACCCCTTGTTGTTGAGCCTAGTCGACTAGGGATTGCAAAACTTCTAACCTTTTGTCCCCTTTTGCTCGCCACCACTATGTTGTTGTTGGCCATATCTGATTTTTCTGTCAATCCAACCCTAGGAGATCCTAGGAGAATCAGTTGCTCACCTCGTTTTGGTTATTCTTAGAAAATCCTTAAGAGAGTTTTCAAGGATAGCAAGGTGTCTGTCTATCCCTAAACCCAGATTCCATAGAAAAATCCACTTGGGTTATAATGAGATTTCTGAGCGGTGTTGTTTCAAAGCCATATCAGTTTATACCAAACCATTTGACATTTTTTGGACGAAACATAGATGTTGGGCATATATGCCTTTTTCTCTAGACTTAGAATTTGTCTTGGAGAGACTTAGTTCATGGCCATGTGCAATGTTACACTTAGTGTTCTTACGACAAGTCGTTTTGACTTGTGGTATGTGGACAATGGCTGTTTTAAGGCATATGATCTGTGACCCAAAATGGTTCACATCTAAGTTTGGACAAGTTGTGTTTGGGGTTAGTGCCAAAGCTGAGTTGGTTGTGGGATAGCTAACACTCCTGGTCTCCTGGACCTGAAGGATATTTCTTTTGGTAAAAGGGTTAGAGGTCAGTCTCCTAAGTGTTAGTTTGATTTGACCGTGTTATATGTCTGATACCTGATGGTAAAGGTAAAGGCATGATGAGAGGTGTGAGGACTAAGGACCAATGTTATGGTACATTTGCATAAGAGAACTTTTCTCCTCAAGAGTGATTTCGTTAATGGTATCTGAGGATGCTCTTAAACTTTGGCACAGAAGAGCGTGTCATCTGAATCATCTGGTCATTATAAAACTATCATCGAAAGGAGCCGACAGGATACCTAAGCTCACTGGTATCCCCACAGATATGTATGAGCATTGCAGAATTGGTAAGCTGGCTCATTCTCTTCACTTTTGATTTGATGTTTAACCTATTTTTAATATGCTTGAACTGTTGCATATAGAGTTAGTTGAACTTGTTGAAACTAAAGCGTTGGTGGTTGGAAGCATGTGCTTGTAATTATTGTTGTTTTTTTTCAAGATTCACTTGGGTTAGATTCCTAGCTATTAAAGGTGAAAGTGTTGAAAAGATTACAGCTTTGCTAGAAATTGGGTTTCAATTGAATAATGTTTTGTTGGCTTGCATATTGGTAGTATTAGATTCGACCATGACATTAAATTTCAACATGCTTCATTATTGTTGTGAGGAATTTGGTGTACATCATGAATTTTCTACTTCCATTACTCCCAAACAACATAGCTTTGTTGAGAGTGTTTTGTTGGCTTGCATATTGGTAGTATTAGATTCGACCATGACATTAAATTTCAACATGCTTCATTATTGTTGTGAGGAATTTGGTGTACATCATGAAATTTCTACTTCCATTACTCCTAATTAACATAGGTTTGTTAAAAGGATAAATTGTGTCCTTATTAACTTGGGAAGAGTTACGCTTAAATGCCTATGATCTCCCTCATTCCTTTTGGGGAGAGGTTTGCTTCTAATGTCTACTATTCTTTAGATAGAGTGATTTTCAAGTTGAAATTCTTCAAGCCACCATTTGAGCTTCGGAAATGGAAGAAGTCATATATGTCACATGTGAAAGCATATTGTGTGGACAACAAGAGATCATGCAAAGTGAAGGAAATATTATATGTTGCAATATATGACTTCTTTATTCTCTCATGGTTATTCTGTGGTGTCTGAACATGAACAAGTCTGAGATGCACCAATTGTCGACCGAATATCCAATGTGGAAATCCCGGGGATTGAATCTGATTTCCCAGACTCAGGGATAGATGAGGGTCTTTCCATCCCGACACCCCACAGATCTAGAACAATGTCAAGCTCAGAAAGATCACACTTCTTCTGACATATTTTGGTAAGGTGGTTGAGCCTAGACAAACCAAGGGTAAGTCAATTTGACTGGTAAGCAGTGTTGTCATCGTTAAGTGTTTACTTGCTACATATTGATATGATACCCACACCATATTTTATTTATGATTTTGTATTTATCATAGAGTCCATATTTGATATGAAAGCCTTGTCTGATGTTGATTATATCAGTGCCTTGCAAGTTGCTAGATAAGTTAGACCGTTTTGAAATAAGCATTGTATGACACTTAGTTCTTGCTAGATCCAAAGCCCCAGGATTTCAAAGTCTCAGCCATCATGAGCATGTGCATAGGTTAGCAACGCCCTTTATTTATGGCCTTAAGCCAGCTTCTAGAGCTTGTTATGAGAGTTTATCCACACACTTGTTAGATGGGTATGTGAGAGGTTCAGTTGACAAAACCATTTTTGTCAAAAGCACCTCAATACACATTATAATTGCATAAGTATATGTTGATGACATGTGTTCGGTCCCATTTTGTGATATCTTACTGGATGTGTTTGCCACCTTTTTTAAAATTTTTTGAGATGAGTCTCTATGGTAAACAGTGTTACTCTCTGTGTTTACAAGTTGTGTATAAAAAGGATAAATTGTTTATCTGTCACTCCAATGTTTGGGATGGAAGCATCCACTGCCATCCTGATTCTGATAGGCATGAGCTGTAAAATCATTGCCAATCTGGAGGATATTGATGTTGATTAAACAATATTCAAGAGCATGATTGTTAGCCTCTTGTACTTCACAACCAATAGGTATGTTATTGCCTTATGTGTTGGTTTCTTTGCTAACAACCTAGAAAACTCCAAGGGATCCCATGTGAAGGCGGTAAACCTTATCTTTGGATTCATGTATGGTACTTGTGATTTTGGTTTTAGTTATCCATATGATACTAATGCTGATATTGCAGGTTTCTCCAACTTGGATTGGGTTAGCGATGCTACGGATAAGACACCTTGGGAGATTGTTCCTTGTGAGAACCAATTTGGTCTCTTGGCATCGTAAGAAGCCACCATTTTCACTGCACAAACTGATCTCATGGATGCAGAAAGTTGTTGCATGCAACTATTGTGGATGAAGCCACATGTGTGCTGACTAGGGATTCCAGCAAGGTATTCTATCCCTGTTTTTGTGGTAATATTTATGTCACCAATATTTCCAAGAAAACTGTGTTGCATTCTAGGATTAAACATGTTGATATTAAGTATCATTTCATCATAACTTTGGGCTGAACATAACTTGCTTAAATTGTGCTTATACTTGTTGAAGATTGATATGCATAATTGTTTACAAAATCCCTTGACAACCTTGTTTTACATGCCTTCGAAAGGCCATTGGTGTGTGCCAAAGAGATTGGTTTCTCCCCTTGAGACTCTTGTGTGTTTGTACATAAGTGTTTAGGCTTAGAAGTTCTTCTTTAAAAAAAAATCAAAAATATGTGTCTTTATTTTCTAGAAATAGTTTTCAGGATACCTGTGTGATGTGCTATCCCTAGACAGTTCTTGATCTTGACCTAAGTGAGTGTTTGAGTTTCACTTGTCTTAGTTGCTCTCTTGTCCACATGTATGTTTGCATCTGATTGATCATTATTTCTCATATGTGGTCTGATAAGCTTTGAAAGACTTAAGAAACTACATGCTTCACATAGTCAACTTTGTGGGTTACAAAGTGCAAAGCTATAAACTTGAGATGAGTTGATGCAAAGAGTTTCTATGCCAAACTAGCCTTAAAGTATACATTCCTTGGTCGTGAGAAACGATATAAGGGTGGGAAGAAACAAGGTTGGTTTGATGAGGTGTGTGTTGAGCTTTTTGCTCCACTATAGGCTAGTCTCAAAGTATAAATTCATTGGCCGTGATGAGTGATATAAAGGTGGGCAGAAACGAGACTAGTTTAGTGATCTTGAAGTGTAAATGAAATTCACAAATCATATCTTGGACTAACTGGTCTCTCACTTGATACATGACACGGTGAGGATTCCTGAAATGCATTCTATCCTTCTATGGGTTCGAGTTGGTTGTCCTATTGAGTATCTTTGTTACACTTATTGCCCCAAGACCATCTGGTTAGGGAGTCAATGGCAACCCTCTTGCTATATGAACCTATGAGGACGATTTTTCAGATTGACTATTAAACTAATATCTAATTAAATTAATCGGAAAAATTGCCTCTGAATTTGAACAATGTTGTTTTTGGTGCTCTAAGGATGGATGTGACCTCTGCTCTCTTAGATTGTATGATATATCATCTCTCATCTCAGTTGATGTTGATCTAAAGACCCACAAGTGAAACTATCTCGCACACACACTCTGATGTCTGGACTAGGTTTAATGGACCATGTTGATTTCTTCACAGTCATATATACATGTGGACTAGCATAGTGATTAAGACATTTGAAATTTTGGTGTCTTACTTTGTGTGCTTATGCTCAAACTGTCTATATACAGGGATCTTAATGGACATTGGTATCCTTAGTAGGTTGTTTAGTCGTTACTTCTTGTGTGTCATTTTATTTCAATTAGATAAGTTTTTTTATGCACACTCTTAGGGGGAGTAATTGATAATCGGTGGTACACACACACGCACCTTATATTTCTTGAAATTAAGATTGTCAAAAGTTTTTAGAAAACTCTTATGTAAGTGTGTCATTGCTTATCTTTTGATTGAGGACTTTGTGAGCTTGTGCTTAAACTTTCTGGTTAGGATCAAGATAATGGTTGGTATCCTAGGTCTTGCATCTAGTTGTTCCTTCTTTCATATTATGCACACCCATAGGGGGAGCAATGCACCATCTTAGAGGGAGTATATTTATGATATGAGCTATTCACATACTTGCATCTTAGTCCTTTTGAGGTTGTCAAAACATTGAGGGAAGTTCTTCCCGTGTGTTGCATGTTTTGAGTGTGAGATTGCTTGTGTTTGGTTGTGCGTTGTACCTATGTGATTTGAAGCATCACTTCTGTTCCAAGAATGATATTGACTTTTGCCTTAATCATTGATTTGTTTCCTATGGGATAGTTGGACTCTCTTTCTCAAGTATGTGGTCATGAGAGTTGAAAGGATTGAACTATAGTTGTTTTAAGCATGAGTGAGTTGTAGTTTTCAGTGGCATACTCTGACGTCATACCACGACGCTTTCTTCGCTGCCTAGATGCCATGCTAATTGCTCTACTCTCCCTTGATCTTTTCACCTTCCCTCTCCCTTGATAGCCTTTCCACTATCATTCACTTTAGTTCATACTGAGGTGCACTGACCATTGTGTAGGTTGTTGTTGATGTTATTGTTTGGAGTGTATGCTCAAACTTAAATATGGGGTCAATGTTCCTATTATCAAATGCAAAGCTTCAGCTGCTGTAGGGGTTGTCAAACCCACATTGTCTCCCGTAAGGGTGATCCCTTAGATATCCCTAGCTCTCCCTCCTTGTTCTCACTTTGCCTTTTATGAGTTCATGTTACTCTTTCAAGGTTGATTGTTTTATGAGAATTCCATTGACCTTAAAACAATTCCTCTTGCTGTGAATTTGTTTGTTGGTGGGTTAGGATGGCTTAATTGCTTAGTGTCTTTTCTTAGGGTTGACCATACATGGGTGTGTGGTCTTTATGCAGATTCCCCTTAGGACATTGGTTCAGATGTTAACCTTAGATCTAAATATCTTCCTTTGTGTTTAACCATAATTCTCCAGGATATCAAGATCTGCTGGTATCCCTCATAGACCCTCCGAGAGTTGTCTCTTGGTCATCTAGGTTTTTCCACCAAGCTATTCTTTGTAGTTAATGTTTAAGTGTGACATCAGGATGTCTTTGCTACTCACTTATCCCCTGTTGACACCCATTGCTAAGTATTTATGACTATTCAATGTGTATGTCGAGTCTCTTGAGCAAAACTTGCTCAAATAAGATATGCTTCTTGCTGCCTTTAATGGTGAGGATTAGGACGTTGCAAATGATGTTGATAATACTGAGGATGATACGTATATGTGATTATATTGAACCGCTCTGACCTTATTTAGTTTGGTTTTATCATTCTCGACTCTCTTTATGTCTCCTTGAACATATGGTGTCATTCCTTCTCTTGAGCAAACTTGCTCAAATAAGATATGCTTCTTGCTGCCTTTAATGGTGAGGATTAGGACGCTGCAAATGATGTTGATAATGTTGAGGATGATACGTATATGTGATTATATTGAACCACTCTGACCTTGTTTAGTTTGGTTTTCCCATTCTCGGCTCTCTTTATGTCTCCTTGAACATTTGGTGTCATTCCTTGACAAAAAGGCGGAGAACTGGTTGTTCGGATTGTTGGTGGTTGTTCCTAAGAGCTGTTGGTTATACCTTAGAGCTTGTTGGAAGTTGGGATTTATGAATATTGAGATTTGTGCTTATATTATGCCTTGTGCCTATGAGTCTGTGTTTCTGGATATAAGATGCATCTGCTATCCCTGGTTGTTTTTAATATTCATAATTGTTCCCCTATTCTTCACTTGTTCTTGAAAGTGCTTATGCAGGTTGAGAGAATGTTTGAACAACCTTGTCTTAGTGTGTTTTGTTAAGGAATGCCAAAGGGGGAGATTGAAGGTATAAGGTTGTTGGCAATCCTTATATAGAACAAAACACAACCTATGAAGCCTAAAGCAATTGGGAGATTGATCTTGCACATTTGAAGAACAAGGTGAAGAAGTAGAAGAACCAACATGATCTCATAGAACTCAGGTAAAATCATGCATATGCATTTCATGGTCTTTCACAGAGGATAGCAGTATCACTTGTCATCCTAAAAATCTGGGTTTCCAGCTTTTTGATTTTTTGTTCTATTGTCTTATGTTTAAGTTTCTTTACCCTTGTGACATCAATTTTAGATCCAAATTTGAATTTCAAATTGACAACTAGAATATTTAAAGGTCTTGCCTTTGTGCTCAATGTAGTTTTGGGTTTGATGCTTTTGTCTCAACCCGTGACTCATGGTTTAGAGCTCTAAGGCTACAGCTGTATTTGTGATACACAAACAAATATAGCAGTTGTCTTTGTTTGATAGCAGAGAAAAAGTAATTTGCTAAACCAATGTGATATTATGCTTTTAGGAAAAGTTTGCAAAATCTTTTGTCTCTTGCTTTTAAATCAAACATTGTTTAGGATAGTTTTATTTGTCTTTTTGCTTGGTCATGGACAGCTACATATGTCTTCTCACTTTCTGAGTTTGGCCAAAGACAAAAGTCCAAAATCCTTTCCTTGCTTTGGGCCTCTTGCCTGCCCTCTTGTGGCACCTCTTTGGCTTGTGTCTCTCTCTTGTTAGAGCACTTAATCAACCTATTTATATTGAGCAAGGCTGCCTTTGCTCAATGGTTGTCAAGATGTAGTTTTTACATTTGTATGGTTGGGTTTTGGTTTTTCCTTTGCATTATTCATTAGTCTCTAAGTCTTACTTTTGTGATTATAAACCTTAGAGCTGAACATAATTTTTTCTCACAAACTCATTGCATTATTGTTGAGGTTTGGTTTTCCTTTGCATTGTTCATTAGTCTCTAAGTCTTCCTTTTGTGATTATAAACCTTAGAGCTGAACAAAACCTTTTTCTCTTAAACTCATTGCATTCTGCATACCATGAGATCAGTTGGTAGTACAGCAACCCAGGAAGTGTTCATGAAAGAAGAAGTTGAGGATAGCTGAGTTTTGATGTATCCCGTTGAGGTAGTTGGGTTCATGAAAGAATCAGTTTAGGATAGCTGAGTTTCTGAGAGTGAAACTTCTTAGAAGTGTTCAAGAAGAATCAGTTAAGTGATAGCTGAGTTCTGAGTTGAAACTTCTTATATCTTCATGTGTAGCCACTTAGAGACAAGAGAGGTAGATCTAGACTAGTTTGGGACTAGGTAGGATAGCAAGTCGTTGTTGTTTCCTATACTGAAATCTTGTAAGGAGTGAGGTACTCAGAAACAAGAGAGAAAGTATAGATCTAGACTAGTGGGTAGTTTAGGCAGGAGAGCAAGTCGTTCATGTATCCTTAGACTATAATCTTGTAAGAAGTGAGTTTTACATAGTGGAAAGGTTTGTCTCTCAAGAGTTA
>NC_020491.1:14957942-14972856 GCF_000184155.1 Fragaria vesca subsp. vesca
CCCCCCCCCCCCCCCCCCCTTTACCGGACCTTTAGGCGGTAGAACGAACTTTCCTGCCACGACTTTGACATGTCTATGCATATTGTGTTGGCCTGGTTACAACTCTATCTAGCACACTAATATAATCATGTTAATGAAATCCTAGCATCCATAGGAAAGGTAGACTTATTCCGAATCCCAATCCTAATCCCAATCCAAATTCAAATCGAACAACTATAATCCATCTTAATGAAACTCCAGCATTCCTACGAAAAGGCTATAGGCGTTCTTTTCTTGGTCCATGCCTAGTTGGACCTGGGCTGCTTTTCTGGACTTCTTAGAAAAGTACATATCTTGGGTTTTAAACTCAAAATCTATGAAACAAAATCTCATCCCACATTTTTATCCAAAATCTATGACAACATACTGTTAAAGTCTTTGCATCCAAGGCAAATAGAACCCTACAATGAGTGCGGCACACAATCGATCGATTAGAAAACAAATCAACGGAAACTCACAACTTATTAGAACAAAATCTCGTCACTCGGCGAGCTGGCACGCCCGTGCAAACGTTACACATAGAGGACTTTCAACTTAATAGACTCTCAACTCAAAGGGGAAGTCTAGGGTGAGAGTTTATGCATAGTATACATCAACTATTTTAAAATAATATATAAAAATGAACAACATGTTCTATAGGTAAACAAGTCATCCAGTAATATTGTGACATGTGTAAAAAAATTACAATTTTAAGGATCTTTTAATTATGTTATACCTGAATTGTTTAAAAACTTGTAATGAGGGTCGTAAATGTTGTAATTATTTGGTTTACCACTGTAATTACCACTAAATACGTTAAATGTGTTATTTGCAGTAAAGATATCATGAATAGTGTAATTTACTTAAAAAATGACCATAATTACATAAAAAAGAACTATTTTATAAGATTAACGACTTCAGATAATTTAGGTCTGATTATTAATATTTACAATATTCGTTGTCACTAGAGATAAAATTATCGTTCTTTTCGTAAAAAATACCAAGTAATATCAAGAATACGACTATATTTACCAGTTATACCTTAGTTGTTGTAATTTATAGTAAAACACGTTGTATTATAAGTAATTATCTCAATCAGAACAAAATTTACATAAAGTAAGGTATTAATTGCTAGATCAAGGAGTTTATTACACAAACAACTTATTTACCATATATACATCAGTTTTACCACTATTACGACAATTTGTTGTCAGATTGGTAAAATAGTTCTTGAACTTGTAATTGAAAAAATTACTATAAATACAAGCTTGATTACTACTTTTTCAACAATTCGTCGACTTATGAATCAAATGGTTCTCATACAAAGAACAATCATGAAATTGACATTGATTATTACTTTCACCTCAATTGTCGATAAACGAGGTAAAAACGTCGTCACATTACTTCAAACTTCTTAAAGAATAATAATTACAATATGAAGATCATCATTACACCGTAAAGGACTCAACAACAATTTACTCATACTATTCACATTTTACTAGAATAACAACACATTCATTGTTTTATTGGTATACATGTTCTATAAACTTTTTTAACGATGAAGCTTTAACACTTTTATTCTTTTAACAACCAATTTAAACCTTTTTTGTATAAAAAAATAAAAATTAAATCGGTATATCCAAGCATCCACCAATCATTGTATAATAAAGTTTCTTCCACAAAATTCTCAAAAAAAAAAGTTTCTTTCACAAAATGTAAATTATAGACATGTACATGACCTGCTCTAGACTTTGTTGAAGTATAAGATTATAATTCCCATGGATTGCCTATTCGAGTGACACCACTTGAGGTTCTTATTATATGAGTGAAATAGAATAGCCAACCCAGATGAAATAGGTTTCTGCATCCTTGCCGATAAAAAGGATACAAAATGGAAACCCAAATAGATGAAGAATCTTGGTCGGGAAAGAAGATTGCCAATAAAAACGATACAAAATTGAAACCCAAACAGATGAAGAATCCTGGTTAAGGAAAGAAGAGGAACTTATAACCTATTCGCATAGAAGACCAACCTCTTTCTCCTTCCTCTCCTCTTCTCTTCCTTGAGTTCCTTCACTTAGGTTTTTATCTTTGCAAATCGGTAGAGGAACAGATTGACGTCTTCCTCAATATGTTCTTCGTTATAATTTATCTAGGGTTTTCTAAATTCTGTTTTTTTTTTTATCATTATATTTTCCAAGTATAAGTTACAATTTCAAAAAGAAAAATGAATTACATGTTACCGAGTGCGGCTATTGGGACCTCCAAATTTGCTCACTTGACCTCATTTTATTATGAATTATTAAATGACATATTTATCCTCTTACACAATCACTATTAAGGACATTAATTAAACAAAAAGTACTATTACATTTATTCTCTCTAAACTTTCTAATTCAATAATAATGGATTGCATTTTATTATTTTCCTTATTGATTTTTATTTTCTAGTTTTACCACATACTTATTAAAGCATTTATATATTTATATTATCATACATGTCACATGCATATACAAAGAGAAAAAATATTTTTACAAAAATTGTGATCTATCAAAAATAATTTATCATCATGAGGTATAAAAACAAAAAATATAAACTTAAAAAAAAATAGTATATGTAAAATAGATATACAATAGTAACAAAAATATAGAATAGTTCATATAAGAACATTCTTTTGATGATCGATAAATAAAATTTGAGACACAATCCTTTTTATTTTTATTTTTAAGAGAATAGTATTCTTCATGATTCGAATTAACTTTTCTCGAAAATTGATGTCATTGAAAATTATTTCTTACAATTTGATCAAAAAATGAATGTCTAGTGACATTTTATGCAAAAAATACAAAAAAATACAAAAAAAATCAAGAAACCAAGGTCTGGAATGGAGGTTTGCGTTAAAAAGGAAAAGAAAAAAAATTAAAGAATGGAAGTCGGGAATATTGGATGTTCGCATGCAAAAAGAAAAAGAAAAAAAGAATTGGAGGTATATACAGTGAGTGAATAAGAGGTGTAATGAGTAATAATTTTAATATATATATGAATTACATAAATAAGGTTATTTTAGGAATTTGAAAGGAAGTCTAATGAGCAAATGCTTGTATTTAAAAGTAAAATAGAGGTGTGGAGAGAATGAGTAGTATACTGAGCAAATTTGGAGGTCTTAATAGCCGCACTCCATGTTATCAGGTAAACAAGTTACCAATATTGAATAATCTAGGCCATTAGATATATTCATAGTTTAATTATATCCAACGGTCAAAAATATTCAAAAAAGTAGATACATGCTATGTATTTATTCACCCTAGAATTTTCCCTGCTCAAAAGTCTTAAATATCCTCTATAGTAATCTCATATATATTCTTAATATCATTGTAGCCTTGTAGGTATCTATTCCCTTCTAAATCTCAACCAGAAAATCAAGGGAATCTGCTCATGATTGCGGTGCTGACCCTAAAATATGCCTCATTCGTACGTTGACATAAAGGAAGGAACATTTTTCATACTAGGCAGATTATATGAGTAGATATAATAACAAGTTGTAGATATATACATCATTTTACATCTCCAGATTTGAGCCTTTGAGACCCTGAGTGGGTGCAAGAAGAAGAAAATTGTATTTTCTAAGTGTAAGTCTTTTTCATTTGTCTCCGTTGTGATTACCTCTATATTCAGTCAACTTATTTTGGCTTGTTTGCAACATTGGAAGATTGACGCTTAGATGCCTAAACCACTTTCAAGCAAAACATGGGATAAAGAAGTTTGACCTTTCTTTTTCTTTATATATTGTCAATTTTAGCCATTTGGTTAGTCATTTCTTGCTTCCTTTACAAGGAACCACTTTGATTTAGCTAGCTCCTTCCATGTCCATTAAATCAAAAGAAATAGATCACGGAAAAAATTTGTAAATAATTATAAAAAACATATAAGTAGTAGATTAATATCAGTGATTAACTAGCAACCTCCACCCTCCCCCTCGTCTCTCCCTTTTTCCACGAGCGGCGAGTTGGGGTGGGGGTGTCTCTTCAGACTTCTTCAGCTCCAATGGGAACGGGAGAGACTACTATTTACTAATAATGGTCCCTCTCGTCTTTTAAAATGAAAATGGGCATTTGAAATGACTGTATGCGCTATCTATTTAGTCTTATATCTTCTATTTTATATTAAAAAGAAAGTATATTGGATTGCATTTGAACTTTGGACAATCAATTAGTGACATAAAATAGAAGATTAAGACTGAATAGATCAAAGCTAAGGAAGATTAACATAGAATTGTAACATGACAAAATATTTATCAAAGCTACTCAATTACTATCGTTTCTTCTTGAAAAAGAACAAAAATGTTTTCATGTACGGTTGATTATATAATGTGGTAGGGATCTTTCATTTTCTTCACAGCATCATCAATAGCGAAAGGCTTACAACCATTTTCCTGCTTTGGAGTTTTGCTCGATTAACCACTAACCCCTGCAACTCGACTTCTCCCTCGTTGAGAATGAAATGCAGACATGCAGTGTAATGTTGGAACTCTAAACTTGGTCGATCATGGACACTTGAGTTTTAATAATTCATTTGTGAATAAGACACTTCAGAATTTAGGATCATCATTTCATCTCTTCTGAATTCTGATGTACAAGCTAGGTATCAACTTTACTCCTCTCTGCTAGTCTACTACCAAATGTAACTATAACGAAACGACAAGAACTGGATGTATCGTTTCACCAACATGGGAGGAAAAAGAAGGCAGAAATATTATTACATCCCACTGAACAGAGTTCGAAACAAGAACATCCACCTTCGTCTGTTCTATATGAAAAGCATAGCAACTTATACTTGTCGGCAGTAGGTTCAAAGTTCAAACAGTCTTGCACTCTTCAGCTTATTGCAATAATAGACCATGCATGTCAAAGTAGTAATCATGCATCCTTAACAAAACCCTTAAATCCTTCATCATTACCTAAGCTATCACAGATATGAGAAGTCGTACTAAGCCAATACCTTAAGGCACTTGATCGATCCCATGATCCACTCGATCGAGCTCTATGCATGGCCCTAGCTAGTGTATCAAAATCCATCATCGATCAGTCGACTATGACTCTTTAACAACAAGCCACATGCCCTCTACCAAATCACATTTGCTCTGGAGTCAAGCCAGAACCCACTCCACTCATCATAGCATGCATTATATATGAACATATCTTCTATGTCCCAGTATTGACAAATGTAGCTATATGTATATATCCAGTGATAAATATACGCTTATATTCAATAAAATTATACAAATTTTAAAGCAATCATTCGAGTCATTTTTGTTTTTGTTCATCACAAAAATATCCAGTCTTGTGATTAGACTGATTACCATATGTTTTGAAACTCCTCCCATAGTCCCATGCAATGCTGCCTTTGGATCATGTATAACAGTATAAGCACAGTAGTCAGTACCACAACATGCAGCACTGCTCAAAGGTACCCAGGCAAGCATGAAGCATGCTCCTCCATATCATGTAGTTTATCAAAACAGAAAAGGAAAAAGAAGCCAACTTGCACACCGTACCCCAATTATGAGAGATCATCAGTCTATCCTATTTGTACAGAAAACAATCCTTGTGTTGTAGGACCCTATGGCCTTAACCTTGTGCCCCTCTTTGGCCGGCAAGTTCAATCGTTCCAATCGTTTTTTGCTTCTTACCGGCACCCACCTAGGTCAATTTGGCAATGCTTCCTCAACCCCAAGTGTCTCCTGCAGGACCATTATTCTTAATATTATATGGACATATGGTATTGCTTATCAATTTATCTCTTAATTCCTAATAATTACACAAACATATATATATAAAGTTCTGTCATCATAAGATTTATTGTGATTTTAATTTATGATGATTTTGTCACTGCAGCTCTTGTCATGCTACAAAGTCCAGAACTTCAAAAGTTTCATTAAACTGTGAACTTTCGTAATTATCTTTAATGAACCAACTAACACAAATAAAAACAAAGGTTGTTATAGATAATCATAAAAACAACCAGTTGGCAGGACGAAGGCCTCATCATGGATCGGGCTAGAGCCGGCCCTACCCTAAATTTTAGAGCTTAGGGTAGGGTCGGGTAGGGCAGGGCAGGGCATTGACTTGCACTACCGGGACAAGCACTTTAGCCGACGAAAATTTTTCGTCGGCCTGATAGCTTAACTCGCCAGCTGAGATCTTAGCCGACGAGACTTCGTCGGCTATAGTTTCGTCGGGAAAGGCTCGTCGGCAATGACTTTAGCCGACGAAACTATAGCCCTTCGTCGGCTATTGTCCCATAGCTAGCCGACGACAGAAGTCTCTCAGACTTTAGCCAACAACGAGTTTTTTCATCGGCTAGTCTCTAAACTTTAGCCGACGAAACAACTCGTCGGCTAGTTTCTTATCTATAGCCGACGAAATAACTCGTCGGCTATTCTCTCAGCTTTAGCCGACGATACGCTTAATATATTCGTCGGCTATAGTATGTAATAAAAAAAATAAAAATAAATAAAGCCGACGAAATAGACCGTGTTTCGTCGGCTTTTAAGGGTTTAGCCAACGAAACATTCCATTATTCGTCGGCTAAACCCTATTAAAAATAATTAAAAATACTATAGCCGACGAATTATGGTGTATTTCGTCGGCTATAAGTCCATTCCAGTATAAAAAAAACCCGAAAATTTTAAATTACCATTTCAAGCAAGCTGCAAAAAACACAAAAACAATTCCATATAACCAACAACAAGCACATAAAAGTATATAATTCATCAACTACACAAAATCTAGATCGTCTAAATTAATATCCGGTTCTGGGGGCTGCTGCGGAGCTTGCGGCAGCTGGGGTAGCGGTATGGGCGGAGGCAAGGGCGGAGCCGGAAGTCCCTGGAGCTGGGCAGCTGTAAAGTCCTGCATGTACTGGAACATATGCCGCTGCTGGGCCTGATGGATGGCATGTACCTCGGCATTATAGGCTGTCTGCGTGGCATTATAGGTTGCCTGCGCTGCATTATAGGCAACATGAGCAGCTTGCTGTTCCCGTAGTCTCTGAAGTTCCGACTGTAACAGCTGAGTCGTCCTGGTGGTCGTGGTCCTGCTGCTGGTCGAGGCTGCCTTTCGTTGAAATCCTTTAGTGGTCTTCAGGACCCCCTCGCCCTTCTTTCCTAGATCCCGGCAGTAGAAGTTGTTTGCTCGCGGTGGGAAGGCTGTGACCATGATCCTCGCCCCAACCGTCGGATCCGAAGTGTCGATCCGGGACATGGCTTTGGACATCTCTTCCTCCTGTGTGTCCGGCCATGTCTCCCTCACTACAACACTCATCACCTCGTCACTAGCCTCCCTCACCTTCGCCTAATTGGATAAGAAAAAAATAATTAATTAACATGTTCACATATATATAAGTAAAATTAAAAATTTAAAAACTTAAGATGACTTACAATATCCTCCTGGGAGTCAGGATATGCCTTCTCGTACGTATAGACGTACGGGTTAACCTCTGGATGTTCCTTGGCCGCCTCGTCCATGAAGACAGCGAACGGTCTAGAACCGGCATGATGGTTCCTTGTGTTGCGTTGCCGGTTCTGAGCGTTCGCCCGGGAAACCGCCTTCAAAGAAAAACTTAACTATTAGTAAAATATTTAAAAACGCACGTACTTAATGACAAATTAACTAATTAATTTTTTAAATACCTGTTTACGAGGGTTGTTGAATTCTGATGTCAGCAGCCAACGCCACTCGTACTCTCTGTACTGGAACTCAGCAGGGGTACCAGAACGTGCGTTTCCGTGCGTAGTCCAATGGGTCCGCAACTTGTTCTTCCACTCCTTGTACCTACAGATACAACAAAAATATTAGAAATATTATTAATATCACATACAATTTTGTTTTTCATTAACTTCCCAACGTACCTTCCCCCATGCACAAAGTCCGCCCAACTGCTCTTCAGGGGCTCGGGAACCTCAAACCACACCTGTATTTAACCGTTTATTAGTTTAGTTTTTTGAGAAATCTACAATGTAATACATAATATTATTGAGGCATTTTGTAAACTCACCGACATCGCGTTGTGGATTATGTCCTTAACCTCCTGCGGGACCTCGCCCCAGTCTGACCACAACATAGAGACTCTATCCCTAATGAGCGCTCCCACGCGGCCGGAGTACTTCCTCGACTTCCCGCCCGATACTATGTGGCCATCTCCGTCAGTATCGATGACGATCCTCCCTGAGGTACCGACGATCTTCTCGAGAGCCTTCCCTGTGACGGGGCCTCTCTTCTTTTTGCCGGCTTCGCTCCGACGGTGCCTATCACATGATAAACCAAATTGATTATTAAAATCAGAGAATTCTAAGAAAACAAATCATTCATCTTTCATTACCTGAGGGCGATACGGCGGACGCGACGGATTCCGTCTCCGATGATGATACCCTTGCAAAAATAAGAGGCGTATCAAAAGGCACGAACCGGTATGCCGCTGATGGACCCACTGGCAGGGGCAGTGGATAAATCGGCGTCCATGAGTCATCGACTGCAGGTATGGCTGGTATCATCCGCGGAAGGAATAGGTGAGGCGGTGGCATCTGTACTCCAAATGACCCACTATCCGAAGAAGTAGGACCTGGAGTGGGCGTCCGGTGTATCTCAGGCATACGAGGTGCAGACACCTCCATCTGTGGCTGAGTAAACAACTGCCTCGAGGAATGAGGGAAGCCCCGCTGCCTCGTTAAGGGGGCACCTCCGGCTGCTTCTGCGCCGTCTGCAGAAGGCTCGCATGTCTAGCTGTCATGAGGCCCTGAAATGACGTCTGAGGGTTGCTAGAGGTTCCCTCAGACGATTCGGACCTTTGGCCCTTCGAATCCTTCGTCGATCTAATATTACCACTCATCCTGTTTAAAATATTAATTTGAATCAAAGCCACAAAATCAAAAAAAAAATGTAAACTCATTCAATTAGTCAAAAAAAAATATATATATACACTTCCTAAATACAAATTTCCACTTCCTAAATACAAATATACACTTCCTAAATATACACTTCATAAATAAAAATATACACTTCCTAACAACACCACAACATTACAATTGACCGGAAAATCAAAGCAGACACAAAATACAAAACAAATATATACATTTCCTAAATACTAAATACAAATATACACTTATTAAATAAAAATATACAATTCCTAAATACAAATATACACTTCCTAACAACACCACAACATTGCAATTGACCGGAAAATAAAAGTAAACACAAAATAAAACTAAAGCTCGGAAATATACTCGAGGAGGAGGAGGGAGGACCGAAGCAGGAGGAGGAGGAGGCCGGAGAAGGAGGAGCAGGAGGCCGGAGGAGGAGGAGGAGGAGGAGGAGGCCGGCCGGAGAGGGAGAGGGAGCGGAGGCGAAGACCGGGAGAGGGAGAGGAGGCGGAGAGGGAGAGGGAGAGGAGGCGGAGACCGGGAGAGGGCGGCGACCGGGAGAGGGAGCGGAGGCGGAGGAGGGGAAATTCAGAGAGGGAGAGGAGGCAGAGGCTAGGGCTTTCAACCAGTCGAGCGCTGGGTTATACCCGAAACTTTAGCCTACGAAATTATTATTTCGTCGGCTAAAGATAATAATTTCGTCGGCTAAAGATAATAATTTCGTCGGCTAAAATAATCATCTCGTCGGCTAAGATAAAATTCGTCGGCTAAACCTTTGAAATTCATCAGCTAAACCTATGAAATTCGT
Source organism: Fragaria vesca subsp. vesca (assembly GCF_000184155.1). Classification (NCBI taxonomy): domain Eukaryota; kingdom Viridiplantae; phylum Streptophyta; class Magnoliopsida; order Rosales; family Rosaceae; genus Fragaria; species Fragaria vesca. Next base: position 14,967,686 of record NC_020491.1, read on the forward strand.
CGGCTAAACAATAAATTTGTCGGCTAAACCTTTGAAATTCGTCGGCTATAGTACTTTTTATACATTCGTCAAACTGTGATTGTGATTGTGATGATCAAATTTGAGAAACGAAAATTCGACCGTCAGATCTGACCATCATGATAAAATACATGTATGGGAAAACACTTGAACTTGATCTGACAAGGTGAAGGGCTCGATCCGGACGGTCAATCCATTAAGTCAAACCCCTAAACGCACGGAAAAGGTCATTGAACCGTCTAAATTACGTATTTTGGCCGGACCTTCAACTGAAAATAGTTTCAAACCGATGAGACGCAACAAGTCGTATAAAAATTTTACGCAAAATAACCACCGAAGATACGGCTACTCATAGGGAGAAAGAATGAAAAATTCCATTGACCGCAACTATCGGCACCGAAACTTTACCAGAATACTGTGATTTTTCAACCGTGGACGTATTTCGCCATTCTGGTCATATCTTATTTCACGAATTTTTTGCGTTTGAAGATTTTACGTATAGTTTGTTTTTGAAACGGAACATTTACTTAACACTTGATAAATAAGTTATACAACATTAGTAGGCATGTTGTGGTTATGATGATCAAACTTGAGAAACAGAAATCCGACGGTCAGATCTGACAATCATGATAAAATACATGTATGGGAAAAAATGCAACTTGATCCGACAAGGTGAAGTGCTCGATCCGGACGGTTAATCTCGTAAGTCAAACCCCTAAATGCACGGAAAAGGTCGTTGGACCGTTTAAATTTCGTATTTTGGCCGGACTTTCAACTGAAAATATTTTCAAATCGATGAGACGCAACAAGTCGTATAAAAATTTTACGCAAAATAACCACCGAAGATAGGGCTACAATATGTAACAGAAAAAGTTTAGCGTTTAGTCGACGAATACCCTAATACATTCGTCAGCTATAGTATGTAATAAAAAAATAAAAAAATTAATAAAGCCGACGAAATAGTAGGGTATTCGTCGGCTAAGATGGTTTTACCCGACGACTTCTAATATACTTCGTCGGCTAAGATGGTTTTAGCCGACGACTTCTAATATAGTTCGTCGGCTAATATGGTTTTAGCCGACGACTTCTAATATAATTCGTCGGCTAATATGGTTTTAACCGACAACTTCTAATATAACTCGTCGGCTAAGATGGTTTAGCCCGACGAATTAATGCGTATTTCATCGGCTTAAGTAAAAAAATACAAACCCTAAAACAGAAGGTTTAAACCATACTAATTTCCTGTTCATATATCACCAAAATTCATATAAAATAACAGAAATATGAATTCAACATATGTAAACTATAAATTAAGGTAATACAATCTTTTTCATTACAAATTAATGTATTACATCCTCTAAATTAAAACTAAGGCTCGTAATCGGAATCATCCGATGAGTCTTTTTCGGTGTCAGAATTAATTTCTGGTAATCTATGCCTTTCCTCATCGCCAGAGTCTTCGTCTGTTTCTTGATTTGGATCAACATCAATAAGCCTTTGCTTTTCATCACGAATTCGCACCGAACGACCCGCTTTAAAATTATTAAGGCGAACGGTAGAGGACTTAGGAATACCTATTGCGTTGGGCTCTTGATACGCAACATCTTCTTCCTGGTCTTCGGCCTCTCCAAGTGTAGCCGCCCGGTAAATGTTTCGAGGGTGCACAAGGTTGACTACTTTCCACGCGTCACCCTTACCAAGGTCATCAAGATAAAACACTTGTTTTACCGATGTGACAAAAACGAACGAGTTATCTTCGTAAGAACTTGTAGTAGTGTTCACCGATAATATTCCATACTGATCAGTCTTCATGCTCTGCGGGCTAGTATCAAACCATCTACACTTGAAGAGGTGCACTGTCATGCCTTCACCGTAAACGAGTTCCACCACTGAATGGAGAACACCGTAATAGTCAACTCCATTCCGCCCACCATGCACCATCACCCCAGAATTCTGTGTTCTCCGTCTGCTGTTTCTCTGTTCACATATAAATTGCACGCCATTCACCTTGCACATTGGATAAACTCTTGACATTATCGGCTTCATCGCTAGAAGTCTTAGTTCGTGCGACCAATTTGGGTGACCATCAAATTGAATATGGTTCATCTGCAACCGACCATTCAACATTGTAAATATGGATAATTATGAAATAAACATAAATACGTACAGAAATATTGAATTACGTACCCAGCCGCCAAAATAGTTTGCGAACTCCTTGTTGTGGTACTCGAGATCACCATGAATGTCTGGACAATATAGATGGATGTCTTTCCAGTATTCAACTTCTGGACAGTTAATCAATACCCACCAGTGGGCAAAGACTAGCTCATGTGGTTGCAACTTGTAAGAGTCTGGCAAAATTCCATAAACTTCAACATCACTAGAGAGTATGGAAAGATTGAACTTCGGTACATCTACCGGCATGGCTTCGTCTGTTTCCTTCAACGCTCCTAAATACAACTTCATGTAGGTGACGCACTCTTGCGCAATATATGCTTCAGCTATACATCCTTCAGGCGCGGATTTATTAGCCACATAATCTTTGTAGTCTCCAAGTTGCCTCTAAATCAAATTGCAAAGTGTTATGAGTATTCAACATGTATATATATATTGAGGAATTCAGGTGTAAAAAACGTACATTTCCATGAGATACATCCAAGTGTAGTGTACTGGACCGGACCGGTAAGCAACAATTGCTCGGGAAGATGGATCATCAGGTGAGGCATGATGTCAAAAAAATTTGGAGGAAATATCCTCTCAAATTTACACATGATATAAATAATGTCCTCTTGCATTTCCCGGAGGTTAGATTTTTTCACTTCCTGTGTGCATAACTTCTGGAAGAATCTTGCCAACGCTACTAACGACTCCACCACCTGACGGGGTAGGAACGGTCGAATGAAAACAGGGAAGAGACGTTGTAGCAGGATATGACAGTCATGACTCTTCAACCCGTACATCTTATCGTCCCGGAAATTCACACATCGAGCTATATTTCCTGCATAGCCTGAAGGATACTTCACACAACTCATCCACCTGAAAATTACGTTCTTCTGGTCAGGCTTCACGGTGTAAGGAGCTTGAGGCATTTTTTTCTTCCCTTCTTTCAACCACATATGTCTTCTTAATTGCATTTTTTTTAGATCAATGCGTGCCTTAGGACCGTCTTTCGTCTTCCCCTCCAAGTTCAGCACTGTGCCCACCACACTGTCGCAAACATTCTTTTCTATGGGCATCACATCTAGGTAGTGCCTAATCAACAACTTACTCCAGTATGGGAGTTCCCAAAATATGTTCTTATGTGTCCAGAATTTGTACATGTGGGGTCTTTCAGGTTTTACCGCCACAATGTTGGGATGATTGCTGAGCTGCCCAAAATCATACTCATTAAACACTGCTAAAATTTCTTCCCCCGTCCATCTTCTGGGAGGCACACCGTGTTCTACGGTCTCATCAAATGCCTTGTCATCGAACTGCCATTCGTGATTATATGGAAGGAAAGCACGGTGACCCAATCTGCATATCTTATTGCAATGATTGATGCTCCCCTCATCGCTAAGGCACTCTGGACAAGCCATGTATCCCCTAACAACGTTGCCCGACAACATCCCACGGGCAGGAAAATCACTGATGGTACCAACAACCATGACATGCATCTGGAACATCTCGTGCATGTACTTGTCATAAGTGGGATGACCAACGTCCCACAAAAACTGAAGCTCTTCAATCAAAGGTCTCAAATACACATCGAGACACTTCCCTGGATAACCGGGCCCCGGAATCAACAAACTCAACATATTGTATTCCTTCTTCATGCACATCCATGGAGGAAGGTTGTACGGTACCAAAATCACCGGCCATACACTGTATTGAAGACTCATGTTGCCAAAAGGGTTGAACCCGTCAGATGAGAGCCCGAGCCTCTGACGCAAAATGAGGAAACTCCATGTCTATATGCTTCCAAGCGTCCCCGTCAGCTGGGTGTATAAGGGTATCTTCGTCATGCAATTCCCTATCAGCGTGCCATCTCATAGCTTTGGTCGTGTGTGAAGACATGTACAGCCGCTCCAGCCTATCCCTCAAAGGGAAATACCGAAGTACCTTCACAGGTTTCCTATTGCCTGCAGGAGTCAGCTTATACCTGTCAGTGTGACATACCGGACATGTGTCATGCCCACCAAGGTCATTCCCTTCTAGATCTTTACCCCAGAAGAAAACGCAGTCATATCTGCATGCATGGATCTTGATGTAGGAAAGTCCAAGATCTTTCAGGATACATCGGACCTTACGATGAGTGGTAGGAAGACGATGACCGTGGGGCAGCATCGAAGCAGTGTACTGTAGATAATTATCAACAGCCTTCACGGTCGATTTTGTCTCAACTTTAATCTTCATTACGTCCATCACACTTTCAAGAATGATCTTCTGACAACCGGGGTACACAGGGGTCTGTTGGAAAGCAAGCAGTTTGTTGTACTTTTCAATACCAGCAGTGTTGACAGCTCTAGGGAAGGGCTGCACCGGGTCAGACATATACTGTTCTTGAGCGCATACACCGCTCTCATAAGGAAACATGTCGTTGATGAATGCCGTTGTTGGATCGTTGGATATACTAGTACTGCCCGTCTCAAAAAATTGGCTATGATCATGCGGACCCCCTGATGATGTTTCACCGTGATATAACCAACATGTGTACTTCTCCCAAAACCCGTTACTCCTCAGGTGCTGCCGTACTTTGTCAATGGGAAATCGATACATATCGCTGCGACACTGACATTTCATGCACGGACAATAGAAAATTGTATTCCCGTTAGCATTAGCCAACGCATATTCTATAAAACTCATAACTCCTGCACCATATCTTTTGTCCCATTTTGGAAGCGAAATCCAACTCTTATCCATATCCTGAAAATATAACAAAATATATATGTATAACGCTAGCTAATTATTAATGAAATTTCATGCCATGCATATATAAAATCTCAATTCATTTAGTATATATTCTACGTACGTACTACAACTAATTAATAACAAATTAATTAACACACATATATATATATATATATATACTTAATAATTACATAACAATATATTATATATATATATCTACATCATCACAAAATCATCATTGACATATATACCATCAACACAAT
>NC_020491.1:14972876-14984320 GCF_000184155.1 Fragaria vesca subsp. vesca
CATATCAACACATTAATATTATAATTAATTAACATATATATATATCTACTATTTATTAACAACAACTTAATTCAGATATATTATCAAATCATCAACCAAATCGATCAACACACATATATATATATATATATATATACATCCAACGTACTCAAAATCAATCAACTCAATCACACTCAAAATCAATCAACTCAAATAAAACTCAATTAATCAACATATATATACATGTACGTACCTATATATAGCTCCACAAACTAATTATGGACAGATTTCGACAACACCCAAACTTTTTCTCCCGTTTTTTCTTCTCCCGTTTTTTTCCCAAATGAGCTGCTGCTGGCCAGATCTGCAAATATAAAGCACTTTAGCCGACGACATATTAATTTCGTCAGCTAAACTTTTAAATATTTCGTCGGCCATAGTTTGTGAACTTTAGCCGACGAAATAAATTCTTTAGCCAACGACATCTTAATTTCGTCGGCTAAAGTTTACCATAGCCGACGAAAATTTAATTTAGCCGACGAAAAAATGGTTCGTCGGCCTGGTTTTTTTTTTCGTCGGCTAAAGCTTTTCTTCTGGTAGTGTTGGTTAACAAAATTTAGGGCCGGGTAGGGTCGGGCCGGGCCGGGACTCAAATATGCAAGCCCTTACCCGCTTTTAAAGCCTATTTCGCTAGGGCTAATAGGGGAGGACTAATAAGACCGGCCCTACATAAGGCTGAATATGACGTTATTTTGTTTAACGAAATAAATTCATGAGTTTTAATTTTTTTTTCTCAAATATTACCTCAAGGGATATATGTGATACAAAATCCTATTTTTAGCAATGGTCTAAAAGGCGCTAGGCGCTAGGCAGGCAGCGACCTTTAGCCTAGCGCCTGGACAGCCTAGGCGGGGATTAGGCGATTTACTTTTTTTGGCATTTAATAAATAAATATGATATTTAAAACTAGTAAAATATTAATAAATATAATTTAGGTTAACAAAATTCAACCAAAAATGGTTTTATAAGCCAAATTAGATAATTAAATAGAGATACATAAAATAAAATAAAACAATAGTTTAATATAAATATTAGTATTTGAGATTATGAAAATGGGGTAGTGCGGTGGGGAGGTCCTTCCTTAATTGACCAAATATCAAATTCGAACATTGGTTTCATTATCAATAAACCTGCTCTTGTCCTTGCAACTTGCAACAATAATCATCTCTATCCCATTCTTGCCTCTTCATTCCCAGAAAAAGAAAAAAAATCAAACAAACCCAGATAATGAGAGAGTCTGCTTCAATTGTGCAACACACAGTAGAGGAGCAATTCCATTCCCAATCCTCTCACAAAACCTCGCCCTCAAACCCAAATCTCTTATGGCCTCACTGCTCAACCACCGGACATTCTCGAAGACCTTGACGACGACGACATCCTCTGCTTCGCCCAGCCCAAGTTAATCGTGGCTCCGATGGTAGACAACACTGAGGCATCTTCAGGAATCAAAGCACGACGAGGCGCAAGGGCGTGCACGCTTTTAGTTTTTATTGGGTTTTTTTTGTTCGGAAGTGCCGGCTTCACTTAGTCGCGCCTAGTCCAAGACCGCCTTGGACGTGCCTGCTTCGCCTTGACCGCCTAGGCGGTCCCTGGGCGGCTGGCCACCTTGAACGCTTTGGAGAAAATCCGAGCGGCTTAGCTCCGCCTATAGCCTAGGCGACGCCTGGGCAGGACAAGGCGGTGCCTTTTAGAACCTTGATTTTTAGTCATATTTAACATACATATACATTATATTTAACTTAAGACATCTAGAATTATTAATCTAAGTAGTTATATTCATATATTTCATTAACTATCTCTCTAAATCACTAAAAATCAATCATTATTTAACAAAGAAAAATACAAATTAAAGAAATAAAACTTACAAGATTAGTTGTATTGTATAAAAAAATAAGAAACATATTAAAAACAATAGAAAATAAGTAATTGTTAGGGCTTAAAGGGCGGGCTTTTAGTGTCGAGATAGGACCGGGCCCTAAAGGGCTCAATAGGGTAGGGCAGGGTTTCATTTGCTTGACCCTTGCCTTACCCTAATTGAAAAAGGTTAGGGCCGGGTAAGGCTTCGGCCCTATAGGGTAGGGCAGGCTAGGGCCGAAGGGCCAAATGATGAAGCCTAGTAGGACATATAACTATATAATACAGTAAACTTATTTAACCGTTCATGCTTATTTTTAGGTGATCGTGATTCTGTGCAAATATGCATGGGTGAAAGGCTAGTTTTGATATTGTTTTTTATCACTATGACTTAAGTTTCCTTTAGTTACAGGATGACCATTTTAACCTCTAAAAAAAGACCGAAACCCTAGGTTTCGAGAGTAGTGCGGCAACGGCCTTGCGGTTGTCTGTCTACGTGGAGGACGTTTCTGGCTTCGGGTTCCAAGATGGGGTGGAGGCTACTAAGTTTTGACAGAGATCTCGGGCTCCGCCGGCAGAGATACTTTGAGCTTTGATTAGTTTGACATCGTTGTTTGAACACGACGATGAAGGAGTTTTGTTTTGGGGTGGTAGACGAATCTGGTTCTGGGTTTAAGGAGGAGGTAGGCGGTTTCGTGATTGGAAGATTTGTCCGGCAACAAAGACTCAAGGGGTGACTAGGTCTTATCCTTGAGCAGCGGCAGCGGGTCTCGGCATTTTTGTTTGGCGAGGGCAGCGACTCACTAGTGGCGCTTGCAGAAGAGGCGGCAGGTCAGAGACCATGTGGTCCGGGGCTGAAGAGCCACCGAATTGATACGGTGGTGGGTGACTCCTCCGGCAAACACAATGCTGGTTCGAGCCACACGAGAGAAAGTGAGGAAGGGATTTGGGCCGGGCCTTAGTTCTATTTGGGCTGGGTTTAAGCCTTTTTTCTTTCCTTCTCTCTTTAGTTTGGGTTGGGCCTGAATTGGGCTTCTTAGAAGAGTATTAGATCCCTACATAACCTATTGAGGAATGAGAAGTCTACCCCTTTTTTTGATGGAAAAGTACACCAGAAAGGTCTTAGGCATGGATTTATTGAGATGAGGTACTTTGGTTGATTATGTAGGTAATTGCTTTCTAGGCCAAAATAAAGTCCTCTTGTAGACATTAGTTTTTGAGTTAGTATTTCTTTGTAGTTTTTGTAGGCTCTTCGAGTTGTATCGGAGCTATATATACTCCCGGTTGACTAGCCGTTGGACTTGTATTAGAGTTAAACTCCTGCTCGTCCTATTAGTAGTTTTAATACATGGGTTTTATGCCCCCTGGAGTAACATCCATTTTCATAAAAATAAAAAATAAAAATAATAAAAAAATAAACTTTTAGTTACATACTAAGATCAACGTTCGTAAGATATGTAATTGTCGCACCTCTCTCTATACATGATTTGAAGGTAAAACTCTAGTGCGTGGGGGTGACATGGGTCTCAATGCTTTCTTCACGACCTTTCAACGCAAGCATGATGGCTATGCAGGAAAAGCCTCAACCAACAAGTCTTAAGCTTGGTGAAGAGAGTTCCAGTGGGGCAAGCCAGAGCCTATTTTTTGGCTTTTGCTTTATAAAAAGTCGGTGCGTTTGTTGGATACTCTCCATCTCAAAATATGTACGAGTACACATCATATTCCTAAAGATTTATCCCTTCAACAATTTGGATTCTAGATCGATCTCACATCAAACACAACATTATACTTCTTTTAACTAAGCACGAGTACGTATCCACTAGGGTATTCGACCTTTTTGTGTCAATGTAATATTCTTGTACATCTTATAATTCGCTTTTGTGAGTCAGCTAGGGTATTGCAGCACTAAATTTTTTACCACCATATAGATGATTAGATGATGACACCAGAACAGCTTCAACTTTTCAAATCTCTTTTTCTGCAGAACTGCAGAAGTACTAGTGAGTCCTGATGATACTGACTAATCACATTTGTTATTTTTGATAACAACAGATACATGAATACATCTTAAATCCACTGTTCAAGTTGCTATCAATAATTTGCTTTTATCCTTTTCTTTCTGTTGGGTAGTTAAAAGGTATGGAGAACTTGCTGCAGAAGCTAGACAGTATAATTGGTATCCTCAACTGTAATAAGAACCACCAATGATTTATGAATCAGGAACGAAGACAATCCATGCTACCATAAGAATCCCATTTCGAATCCCTCAGTCCTCTCGCAATAACAAGAATAACTCGATCTCAATCACAACTTACTAAAGTTAGAGGAATTTGATTGCTAGTCAAGGAAACTAAGAATCGAAGACTATTGTCCAAAGACCAAATAATCGAGAGGACTTGATATATATGACAGAGCTAGCGTGGAGGCCATCTCATCTCACCCCTCCCTACTCTGTTCAGATGAGAAACTTAGATCATCTCACCTCATGAGTGGTGAGAGATGATGAGGTTAAACCCTTGATGCATGCCATCATGAGGTGATCGTTACACTTAGCGAAAACATAACTTAGACAGTTAGATATGATAAGGTTAAACCCTTAAATCTTATGCACAACTCCAAGCATCTTCTTCGTCGAGTTGTGCATAAGGTGATCGTTACTAGGCTTTGAGACATACACATGTGGAAGGCCATGTGAAAACATGATGGATACAAACATGGGAATATGGCGCGCAGATATGCCTGTGCGGCCGCGGAGATACACAGAATGATGAACCCTAACCCTAACAGTGATCATCACTGTGCGCACGCACACATATATCATATATGCTGACACAAAAGCAAGAGATCGAGCAAGCTTACAAAGAGCAACATGGTCGGCCGGGCTTTAAAGGTGATGTATAGGAGGAATACGAGACATAGAAAGAACACCAACAAAAAAAACCTTATCCCAAATACATACCCGGACCTGATATGAGACAGAAGAGACTGTCGACTCAAGGCCCAGTGTCCAAGAGGGCCAGTAAACAAGAAAATTTTATTGGCTTATGATCTATGAAGAGTTTATTCTTACCAATGAAATGGAAAGCAGAACATTACGTAAATACCTTCTAATTAGCAATATGATTTCTAAAACAACAGGGTTTTGATAATCCTATTTCTATAATCAGATTTGTGTTAGTCTTATAAATTTTCAGTTTATAATTTGATTATATTATATATATTTTCGGATAGTATATGTTATTCGTCTTTGGATTTTGAGTGTTTAGTTCATGAAATCTTTACACATAAAAAAACAAAAACAAAAAAAACTAGAAAAAAAAAAACTGAACATACACTAATTTAAGGACCCAATTTAAAAAGTTCAACTCAGACCTAAAAATCTCAGATCCGAGCCTGCGGCCAAATACTCTCCCTCCATCATTGCCAGCTTCTGCGCTCCATAATCATCAAAGACCTCTATATCTCACAGAATCAAATGCCCTATCATACCAAATCATTGGTGGGCTCCTACCTGTCTCTAACCCTAGATCGCCTCCTCAAAACTACTATTTCTCTCCTTACCCTATTCTCCACGTGTCACTCTCTCATCTCCAAACTAATCCAAGCTTCATTCTTATTTATAAATTCTGTGCCCTAATTTTAAAACCCTTAAAAGACAGGGATAGGCGGATAAGGGTGGTGAATATATGACACAGATCGAGATCCACCACTAGTTTGTTTGGTTTTATGTCACGTATTAATTCGTTGATTAATTTAAACACGAAGTTTGTTTTTATGATTTTAATTAATTAAAGTGAAGAAAAAAGGGTTATATAATAGAATTTGTCAATCTTCCCCAATCATGCCTTTAAAGAGAAAGCTATTCGTGCGCTTATGTGTGTATTATTGGACCTCATAGACTAATTTTTTACTCTCCCAACATGTCAAAGTCAATGCCTATTAACTTTGGGTCCAAAAATAAGACCTTAAATTTTTTATTTTATCATGTTAAATACACGGCCGGCGTGTATCTACACATAGTCACATACTTAAGTTAATTGTTAAGATTATATGACATAATATAAATATATAGGGATCTATTTATATAAAAATTATAATAAATGGCTAATATTGCACAATATATTTACACGTCATACATATAAATTTTTTTGTAAAAAAATAAAAAATAATAATTGTTTCAAACAAAATAATCGTGACAAGAACGATAATGGTCGTTTGACTCGTTTCTAATTCTGTACAAAGAAAAAAGAAGAGAAAATTAGTTTTTTCAATGATGGGAAGAGAAAATTAGTTTATATGCATGTATGCCTTCTCATTTGAATAACAATCATTTCTTACATACGCTTGTATCGTCTAGAATTTTTCTCAAACTCTAGAATAAGTATCTTATCAATTGGTAATGTGAATTCATTTTGTCTAGGTACATAAAAGTGACTTTTGAATATTACGGGTCAATAGTGGAAACTAAAGAGCTTTTGCACGTTGTTTGAACGTTTGGATATATAGCAGTTCATGAATATGTTCTCCATCCCTTTTTGTTTTCCCGTTTTCCAAATGATGGATCGAGCTTCATATATAGGAAGTCAAATTTTCTCCACTATATATACGAATGTTTGCGAATATATCAAAAGGAACATATATGGCGGCACCTCTAGGGTTTCGGGCGTTGTAAATTTGCAGACAATTAAGGAATATATGCATGGCGGCTTTTCATCAATAATCCTCCCCGCAGCTTTAGCAACCGACTTGGATCTGCCTTGTGGCCGCGCAAACGGCCCAAGTACAAATCGATCATTTTAATTTTATTTAAAAAAAAAACTTTTTAATAATAACGCACACACCCTACATGTGTCGTGAGGTTTGAACCTATGATCTCAAAGTTATCAGTTAAACACCTTAACCAACCAAGTCACAGCTCACAGACAAGTACAAATCGATCATACCAAGCTAAGTAAATAGCTAGCTAATTGTTGAGAAATTAAGTAAAATCTTATGATACTTCCCCGATCATATGATTGAAATTACTGAAATTTCATCGTCAATTTCAAAGTGATATATCAACGTATGATTTTATACGTTCTAATAATTGATCACATTATTAATTGATGTGAACATGACATACTCGCGCGGAGACTGAAACTTTTAAACAAAATAACTAGCTAGGTATTAATATCAATAAACATAACGTACGTAAGCGGCGAATTAGATTAACGAAATAACTATAGCTAGATATTAATATCAAAATTGATTCTAAAAAAAAAAAAAAAGAAGATATTAATATCAAGTGCATTGAAATTTTTGGATCATCACTACTACAATTAAGCTGAACCTAGGTTAGCCGAGTGCCGAACTAGTACTATATGTTACGCCTCATCCTGTAATTATTTCAATAATATCACTTTAACAATTCAATAGATGTTAATTAGCCGGAAAATTAAGAAAAAGATTTAGCTTTCACAAGTTTTGAGTTTAATTAGTAGGTGAAATGCAGGTCAAGCACTTGAATTAGGCTGGACTACAGAGTACAAACTAGTTTAGCTTAATTATTAGGCTGCTTAGCTTGAAAGTTGTATGGATCGATCTCTAAATATATAGTCACTCTAAATTGGTTTGTATCCGTAGCATAACGAGAAGTGCGTTCATACGTCATATGTTTAAGATATACAACTGAATCGATGATCCGCATGGTGACCCAAAACACACACTCCTGTGCTAATGTAATTAGGAATAATTATTGTTGATTAAGTAAGAAAGTACTAGTTTAGCTAGCTTCAGATCGATCCCGTTTCCAACTTGAATAGCTAAACGCCCTCCAATTAATATTCTCATAAATAATTGTTGCCATATAATTATATGATGCGTGGAATAGTACCAGCTCGATCGCGAACTGCATGCGCCACACAACTTTGATCAATGACTTGTCGTCGGGACCTTTCTGATTAATCAAACAGTATTAGTTTTCTCTCCAAACTAGCTATTACTTAATAATTAGCTGCCTGGCCTTGGAAAGATTATGGTTGGAGTTAATTGTAAGCATGCAATAGAAGCTTTTGGTGTCTTCTTGGCTGGCTGTGCCATTATTTTAGGTTTATCATGTTTTATGGGTGACCTAACTACTCATCAGCTTCGCCGACAAAGCAACTATTATTGGAAGTGCTTATTATTGTACATGATCATGTACACATAGAGATCGAACAGTAGGGTCCCAAACACACACACACACACTACTGCTACTTCACATCAACTTTCTAGTTAAGCAAAGATATTATTGATCCGGATTCTTGTTGATGAATCATATTCTCATGGCACCATTATAACTCTTTTGAATTCAATTCAAGTAACTCTCCAATGGTGCCTATGTCTGTCTTCTACCTAACTTCCTTTTTCCCCCTCTCTCTTTCTCTCTTTGCCTTTCCTACAAAAAACAAACATGCCACAACAAGGAAGCTTAGTTAGCCAATATATGGCACAGAAACTACATATATGCGATGCAAGATCGTGCACATCTCTTTCTAGCTAATTCATGAGCAAGAAGAAACTAAATTAATAATCATCCACAATATTTATCTCTAGTATTCAATACGTATATTGTTGATGCAATGGGCCATTATATATACTTCTACATTGATCACATGTTTATTTATTAACTTTTATAACAGAATTTAAATTCTATATCTATGTTATTATGAAAGTCAGTTCAATGAAGAACAATATGTAAATCAAACAGTGGTATCAAATTCACAACGTTGAGGTTGGTTAGACGTCTAAAAATGTTGATTTTCATAAGTTCAAATCTTATCGATATATATATAAACAGGTGAGACGGATAAAAAGATTTTCGTTAAAAAAATAAAAAACTCCAGCATAAATATCCACGCAGCCCTTCACTCAATATACGTACAACACTAATAAAAGTAAGCTGAAAATGCAAGATTGGCAAGTAACAAGGTGTGACACATAAGTATGATGATGCATCATGCATGTCCCATATCTCCAGCAAGTTGTAGCAGGCATGGAGTGGGAGACAGTTCATGTGGGTGTGTTTTCTAAAAGGAACTTATTAGTATCCAATCATGGACTTGTCATAAATTTTAACTTCTTTTTTGCCAATCAGCTAAAGCAATCTTTGAATGAGCAAAAACCCACACCCTAATTGGATATTATTATTAACAATAATTCTTCAAGAAGGACCCAAAATTAAAATAATCTCACGCACACAGACTAGTAGTTATGGGACACAACACAAGTAAAGCATAGCAAAAGTGTGCCCAATAATTGATACATATAAAGGGTAGGAACCTAATATATATGTAATACATGAAAAGAAATTTAAAGTGGTAGCAAATAGTTAAATTTGGCATGTTAATGGGTGGCCTAGCTCAAGCGAATCATCTTCTTGATGTGTTTCCCACTGCCATGATATATTCTAGCATATGATATGAAGAGAGGGATTGTCATTGTTTGGTTTGTTATTATTTGTGTATAATAATTTGGTAGTGGGGCTCAAATGGTCAACCTATGTAGAGAGAGAGAGAGAGAGAGAGAGAGAGAGAGAGAGAGAGAGATAGATGAGATAGAGAGGTTGCATTTGAGGTACCCTTCATAATTTCCCAATGCCCCAGATTCGTTTCTATACTCATTCTCTGGTTTGATTAATAATCATAGCCACCCACCCACCCACCCAAAAGTCTCATTCCTAATTCTCTAGCTATTTGCTTCAACCTCTCCTCCCTTCTTCATATATATATATCGACTTCACCCTCTCACCCAATTCCCCATTTCAACACAACAAAGCAAAAGAAAGAACAGCTCCCAGATGGGTTTTGATGATCAGCATGCTTGCAACACAGGCCTTGTCTTAGGTTTAGGTCTCACAGCTTCCCAATACAGCACCAGTACTCCAACTCCACAAAAGGCTCAACATCCCATGATGAATAAGAAGCCTGATTCCTTCGAGCCATCTTTAACTTTGGGTCTGTTTGGAAATAGTTTTCATGAGGATGATCATCATCAAGGGAATAATAGTCTTGATTTGTATAGGCAAGGGTCTCCTCATAATAGTCATAGCGCAGTTTCTAATTCCTTCTCGAGTGGTAGAGTGGTCAAGAGGGAGAGAGACATCAGTAGCGAGGAGGTTGAGGTTGAGAAGCAGGTCTCTTCCAGAGTGATTAGTGATGAAGATGAAGATGGTCCTAATGCAAGAAAGAAGCTCAGGCTCACCAAAGAACAGTCTGCGCTCTTAGAAGAAAGCTTCAAACAACACAGCACTCTCAACCCTGTAATTCATCTCTCCCTCTCCATCAATCTTTATTTGTTTATATGAAAACTGAAAACTAATTAATATTGTTATTGCTGGGTTTAATTACAGAAGCAAAAGCAAGCTTTAGCCAGGCAGTTAAGTTTGAGGCCTCGACAAGTAGAAGTTTGGTTCCAAAACAGGAGGGCCAGGTAACTATAATTCTCATCCCTAATCATCTTCAAAAACACAACTCAGATTAACGATTTCTTCTGGCAAAACTTCAGTACTGTTTTCTTCTAAATGAAAAGGAAGAATGGGTTTTTTTGTGTGAACCACGTATCCCAATATAGGGGTAAAGCAGGTGGTTCCTGTGTGATTGTGATTTTTTACAGCTTTATATCGACCGACTAACCAACTTTTAGCCATATAGGTTAAAACTAATAAGATGTTATTTCTGGTTACTTGGTTTCAGGACAAAGCTTAAGCAAACAGAGGTAGACTGTGAGTTCTTGAAGAAATGCTGTGAAACTCTGACAGATGAGAACCGGAGGCTACAGAAAGAGGTACAAGAACTCAAGGCTCTGAAGCTCAGCCAACAACAACCGTTGTTCATGCACATGCCGGCGGCGACTCTCACCATGTGTCCTTCCTGTGAAAGGATCGGAGGAAGCGAAGGTGCTAATTCAAATAAGAGCCCCTTTTCAATTGCTCATCCAAAGCCTCACTTCTATAATCCTTTCACCAATTCTTCTGCAGCTTGTTAATTACATATATAATTAGGGTATTAATTAACTAAATACTATATTAATTAGGATAATGAATTAGACAAGGAAAAAAGAAAAAGAGGTCGATATCCAACCCTAGGCCCCCTCCCGTAACCCCTATTTTTCTTTTGGTTAAGGGCTTGTAGTCAAAAGGGTTTATTGTAATTAATTTTGTAGAAATTATAGTAATTACGTACGGATCATTACCTTTAAATTTTGGTTTTTTTTTCTTCGTATGTTTATTATGTTTGTAAATCGATGAACAATATATATGAAGGGAATATTACTATTTATCTTTTGTAAGTTTCTTTCTATTCGAATTGGTTTTATGTAAAGCTTGAATAGCTTATAAAGAGCATATGATAACGTTCATACGTAAAGTCGAGACAAACGACAACACGTACTCATGCATAGCAATTGGTTGAAACGAAAGATAGAAATTGCCTTTATATACTAATACGTGCAAAAACAGATAATTTCTAGTGCAATATCATATGGGATTTAATCATCTGGACCAAACAAAGAGTTAGGTATTTGGATAATTCATT
>NC_020491.1:14984340-15012146 GCF_000184155.1 Fragaria vesca subsp. vesca
TTTTTTATTTTTACTTTTTATTTTTGTATGTTATAGTTAACGTGTAATGAGTCGAATTTATAATCTCCTTTTTACGGATGAAACTTTGTGACACTAGACTAAATTATATCCGATTTTTTAACCGTTGTTTACAGCAGGTGGATGAAAATCAAAAAAGAATTAAGAGCGGTTAATGTAGTTAATTATTAAAATATCTTGTCAATGAAATGATGACATGTTTGACGAGAGAAACAATATAATTGGAGAGTTGATGATTGCACAAGAAGTAAGAGTGGGATTATTAAGAAATGGGACGTTAGCTCACATGTTTCTGTCTCTAATTCAGTTGCTTGGGGACAGATAGAGGGTCATGAGGCTTCTTCTAAAACTACTACTACTTCTAAAACGGGTGGTGAGAAAGCGTGAGGAGAAAGGAAGGAATAGATGATACGATTTAGTCAGGGAAAAGAAAAAGAAAAATAGAAGAAGATGGTGAGGGGGATTACGGTCACGTGACGTGCTATGGCTATGAGAGGACCAGTAGGGACTCATCCCACGTGATTTGCCAATGGCCCTAAAAGCCTCTTCTTCCTCTGCCATCTCTTCTTTCTTCTGCAAAATCTTATCATTGAGATTTTTGTATCAAAGTCAGACAAGCCTTCTTCCTCCAATTTGATCCAAATGGGACCCGACGCACCATTTGTTAAAATTCCTAAAATCCCATCTTGGAAAAAGCCAGATACATACATATATTCTTACCTTTACAATAATCAAACATATACATAACATGATCGACATTATTCCCATAATATATCCGCTCGTTCTTTTGTATTTTCACATCTCATCTAATTTTAGACAAATTAACAATTTTTGTGGTTCAAATAAAAACAGATTGATCTATGAACTCAATAAGAGGTCTTAAACGATATTAAAACTATAGTACACACTACAAAACAAGTTGCATGTTACGTATTTTCGAAACAACTTAACCTTATTCATGAATTTCTTATAATTTGTTTAACTTACGGATATTTGAACGTACAACTTTCAAAACATCTTTCAAATACTAGTGCTTTACAAATCGATGCCTTCTTCAATATCGGCGATATGTATCTACTTCTACTAATTAAACCATATCAGTTTACATACAAGACATGCATTAGTTTCAACCAACACACATACTACCCTTCATATTCCTCAAATAGGAAACCAAAAAAAGAAAAGCCAAAATGAATAATTAAAATCAAAGTACGAGATATTTGAATGATATAAAAAAAAATTTTAATATAATTAAGTTCGACTCACACAAGATTTGTGGTGACACTAATTTGAGCCGTTTAACTGATAATAATAATAATAATAAAAAGTTTGCGCAGAAATGATGGTCTTGGTCGACATCTTGATGGTTGTGCGGAGTTTACCTATAATCACACGAAGAGCATAATGATCTTGATTGAAGGGAAGCTCGCAAAATGACATGTTTACGTTAACGAGACGCAATCATTAACAAATGAGAAAAGGTGTTGTTCTGAAATAGTCCACACATCACTCATAATGGATGGTGTGGAGTATGGACCAAATAAATCATGAGGCGAACTTTCCAGGAAAAGAGATGAGCTTTCGGGGCCTTTTGTCTTATAATCTCATCATCACTTTCATCACCCATATTTTCCGTCACCATCATCATCATATTCATATAAGAAACTCCCTTCAACCATTCCTTTGAATTCCAACCTTGAATTATTATCATTTTGATTTATTTTGCCCTATTTGCGTTTGTTGGGTTCCCTTATTTTTTTAATCTATCTATCTTTTTTGCTACATTAGGATATTTTTCTGATTTGTCACTCCTATTTTTAGGATGATAAAATTTGTTGTCTAGTGAATAGGGGATAATAAGGGGACAACCTTTTATTTATGCAAATAAATAATTTTCAAGGCAAAAAGTGTAGGGTCGTGAATGCTTTATATAAAGGTCTTGATGCTTAATCTTTGCCCTAATTATAGATTCCGATCCAATCTACGTGTGCACATACGTAACTTGTGTAAACAAATGGGACCAGAAAACACATGTCTTCTATTGGATACTTTGTCGGCTGATTTGTTTTGATCAAGATCATTAGGATAAATTTTCTAGATAATTAATTATTTTTTAATAATTCCTGCTGTTTCGTTATGCATTTCTCGATCGAGTGTATCTTGAGTCAAACTCATAACATTTTATGTATAAACAGTGTATACATATAATAAAATATTCGTATTTCTTTAATAGAGTTCAGAACTCAGTTTAATTAGAAAGTTATTCACAGTGTTATTAGAGATTAAGTCAATCATTAATTACATAATGAATTCTAATAAGTGTATTTTGGAAAAAGCTTTTTAAGAACCTACAACTTCAGATCGATGGGCGAGAGAAAATTAGGTCAATGAAGAATTCAAAGCTCTGAAAAACGAAAAGCAAGAGAGAATATGAAGGAAGAAGGTAATATGTTGCTTAAATAGTACACATTTACGATTATTCTAACGTCCAAGCCTGAAATGGAATAACAATCTAATTGTTCTTATATAATCATTTCAAGATACAACAAAAAATATTATGCTATTTCATTGTCTTATCAAATTAAGATAACAGATTGATAGATTTCATTTGTTTGGTTCTTATAGGGAATCTACAAAATGCATGCACAAATTATGTACGTGCGTGTTAGTGGTTAGTCATGTTATTATATACGAGACTATTTAACTCTAGAAACAAACAAAAATAGTGATCATCATTTACATTTCTGCACTATACGTGGATTACATACGAGAACGAAATGAGTAATACGTGCTTTATTTTTCAGGTTTAGTTATACGATTAGACACAAACACACAAGTTAACACCACGTTTGAAGACCTGAGAATTACACGGATCATATGAATTTGTATTTATTACAGAGTCTTTTTCTCCACTTAATCAATCTAATACTTTATTACATATAGTCTAATCAATCATCCTCGACAGCAACTCGTTCTGGGTTGATCTATGTATTTTCATATCAAAAAGCTAAAAACATGCTTATGGTAGCAAACACGAACTACATATTTGAATAATGGTGCCAATCATATGACTCAGCACCAACGAAAAAGAGAAAGAAAAAAAATTAGGTTCTATGAATCATCGTCATCATCAATCATGGATTATGATTCATGGGGTGCTGCCTGTGACTAAGTAGCATTATACAGGTGTGAATGAGTCATCTGTGCCACAACTGTGGCAGTTAGCTAGTCAAGCTTCAAACACATCGATGAAATAAGCTTCGAGAATTTGACTGGTAAACCAGAATTGGTCTCTGGGTTTGAAGCTGGGTTTGATTGGGTTTGATATTGTAGGCTAGCTAGGGCATTACGTATTTTACGTACTGTTCTTGCGACTCGTGAGTAAGACTTTGGTTGGTGCCTGAATGAGAAGACAGAAAAATGGAAGATTGAGTTTGACGGAGCAGGTGATTTGTGTAGCTCAATGAGGATAAGAGTTTTGGCGACATGTTTCAATATGGATAGCCAGGAACTGGTTCTGTTCTGAATTTGGAAGCCGACTTAGTCGTAACCGGATATTTTGTTTTTTGATGAGAAGTCGTAAATGGGTTTAATAGTTGAGGCTGATAGTGAATATATATACATTTATACAAAACACCAAAGTTCGAACACACTTGGAGTTTATAGATTTTCAGTTGAATGAATAATCATTACAAGTTAGTTTTTAAAATCTCAAACACTTTTCTTGCGGTCAAGGTTGCCACTACGTATTAAGTTGGACAGCACAAAAACTTAATGTCACGAAATAAATATTCAATTGTTGACATGGTTGATGTTTATAATTCAAATGATAATTTTTTTTGTTTGACTAATTTCACACGCATATAACCTAGGCAGTGCATGAGACATGTGTACTCTAGATGCTAATTGTAATATGAAATTTAGGCTCAATATCTAGTTTTTGTATTCATCAATTTTATTAAAATACTTGAAGACAGTCGCATCAATTTTAAAAGAAGTATATACGATTTATAATTAAACAATTTATACAAAGACGAGATCTTCGCCGCCGCTGATACTCGTTGCACGAAATCCTAGGGTTCGTATGTATACTGAGCTCCAAGAAATTAGCTCTAAATCAGATCTGATTCATGTAGAGAAGTTAGATTCGACTCATAATTAAAATTTGTCACTTATTGTTTTACAAAGATACTCTTTCAAATGGCATTAAGCGAAAGATGTCCCTCCTTTTTGAGTGAGGGTGTTGGTGGTCTCCTCTTTGAGCCAGGATTTAGGGCTTTGGTAGGTTGGTGTCGGGGTCGTGTCATTGGTGTGCCATGGTTACGGTGTCATTTTTAGAGACTATTTTAATGTCGGTTCATTTGTTCTTGTTATCAATGTATTAGAGAGGTTACATGTGCATATATGCTGGTAGTTTTGACATATAGTGTTTGAAATAGTTGTTTTTTCTCGAGGTTGACTGTAAGGATGTACCGGGCTTCTAAAATATGTTAAGGTACAGTTGAACCCCTACCGGTTCTTGTCCACTATAATCGTTGGTGTTATAGGTAGAAGAAGTGTGGGGATTTTATGTCCACCACTGATGGCTTTGATGGTTGTAATTTTGGATTTTATTATATAAAGTTTTAAAAAAAAAATTGCATTGTGACAAATTTAGAAACCATATAATTTTGGGCTGCGGCCCATAGGCCGCCTATCATATGCTAAGCAAGCCCACTGGATCAATTAAGTTCTCTACGCAGGTCGGGAATGAATCTGGTTGATGGGTCAAGGTCATTCGTATGAACTATATGAAGCTATCAACTGTCCAAGACTCAACCTTCACTGCTCTACGACGACTCCTGTTACCAGCTTCCTCCCCAGATTCGAACCAAAATGGTAAGACTCCTTCTTCTCAGTTTTGGTTTATGGGTATGTGCAGTTCTCTGAAAATGAATAACAAATAAAGCCCACCAAGTTTTGCCGGAAATTCGAAACGTTTGCATCAAACCCAAATTTAATCCCTAATGAACTTGAATTAGGGATTATAATCGTAACAAACCCAAATTTAATATAATGTATTCATAATTGAACCAAAATTTCGTTGTATTATTATCATGTGAATATGTAATGATGCATGGAGTGATGTATACCAAACTGCTGACGCTGCAGGAATGTAATGAACAGAGTAGATGCATAGAGCTGGCCAAAGCCTCTACCTTTTACCGTGCAGTGTATTCTGAGGTGAATGTAAACTCATTTTCTTCTGTTAAATTTCGTCGAAAAATGTATATGAATGTAGCATCTTTGGTTGGCATCATCCCCCGTCAAGTATGATTTGAACTTTGCTGTATAGCTATCGCATCTTGTTTAGCATCTTCAGGTTTCTTTGTATTTGTATAGACACAAACTCCGGAATATTGTTAATGAGGTTTACAATGTTATAGGTTTGCATTATGTTCACTCCAAGGATCAAACAGTTTTTGCATCTGTAGGATTTAGAAGTAATTGTGTAATGGTGCTAGTTATTGATTACTAACTGTATAAGAGCTGGAAGCTTAAACACCGTTTTAGCATTACCACATTAGCTTTACTACTGCTAGTAATACTTGTTTGGTTGGAGCCTTGACTTGATGATAATGTGAATTTAGATAGAGGAAGTTGGGTGGGAGCATCTTGTGAGATTTAGTGCAGATCTAACATCTCTCAGCTTTCGGATCTTGTAAGTGTTTCCCTATTGTTATCTACTTACTATTTTTTGTTTGGTTCACTTATCATGTGTTGAAAGGGAAAAAGAATCCATTGGTGTTTAAAATTTAGTTTGTGCCTCAAATTAAGAACTCTTCTATTGGCCAATGATATTTGCTGACAGAATATACTGATTTTCAGTATCAGAAGGTCGAGGAAATTCTAGTTGTGAGAAATAAAATATAGCTGCCAAACATACCTTACGCCCCCAGTATTTCGGTAATCCCATCCCATTGTACTACTGTTCACTTGTAAGAAGTTTCAAGAATGTATATATGACATAGACTGGAAATCCAGTTAGTGTCACGTAGACTAAACCTTCTTTATCGGATTGAGTGCAAGTGTTGGATAATTTCCTGGGTTACATGGTTCAGAACTAGGTTCGTCTTTGTCCACAAGCTTTGCCTACTTGACCATATCTAAACTTCTGTCCTTCCACAGTCCTAAATCTTCATTCGTAAATTATGTTAAAATCAGGAAATGCTAAACTATCTACACTAGGTGCTTGTGGAGTATCAGGTCCTGAAGTTTAATTTGTTCAACTTGCCAAGTAAACGTTTCTTAGTTTACCCTCTAATAGAATAATGAAAAAAACCTTTAAGGCTTTTGTTGCAGTCATTGTTTAGTAGACATTTCTATTTTATTATGTGATTACTAGATCATTGCATTTTCTCTTTTTATTTTTTGGAATAAAAAACAAAGAAAATGATAACTTGGCGTTCATTTACTGTTGCTGACATAGTTATGCGGTCTTAATAATTCGTGGACTATGCTTTTTGTACACTTGATTATCAGAGATAGTAAGGGAAGAGTGCATGTTATGGAAATTCAGTTGGACAAAACCCATCCTACCTCTCCTCCTTCAGTTTCAGCAGTATGTCTTCTATAATATCACTGATGCTTAAATTCTTCAATTTGATACATATGTAATACCCAAGTTTTGTCCTCAGGATGTACCTTATTTGTTTAATATAAAATGGTCATCAAACTCAAGATTAAAAGATGTGGTGCAGCAGTTTAGAAAGGTATTTAATTTTCTCTGAAAATTCATTTGAGAAGTTGTATCAGTTGATTGTCGCTTCTGCTAAGGATATCCACAATTTATTTTTGTATTCAGCATTTAGAGAGGCTTCAGACATTTTGGTCTACTTTGGATGATATTGATAGGTCCCTTCGTGTTGTTGAACATAAACAAGCATCTCCTGCTGGATCCAATCGCCAAATCAGTATAGGTGATTCTTCTTGTTTGTAACATTGATAGACTTATTCCCTCTGTCTGTTGATGTTAACTCTTCTGTGGTAATTGGTTTTCAGGAAATGATTGTTTCATCATGTTGTCTATTAATGCCACTGATCCTAAATCTTTACCAGAGTGAGATTTCATCTTAAATCGGTCACTAGTGCAGGTACCTTCTGTAGCATTTTCTTTTCATTCCATTGTGATATGAAGTTGTGTTAGGTGCCGTTTTATTGGTTCAGGTCAAATCGTAAACCTTTTGAGAGACAGATGGCGGAGAAATAGCAATAGATGGTATATTATCTCTTTCATTTGTTATTGGAAATAAAACTAATTGAATAAAGTTTCCCTTGGGTTTTTATTCTGTCTTTCCTACTTTATTTTAAAGGTATTGTAAATTTCTAAATATAATTTTTCTGGTGTTGTTACTATAGAGTCATCCTTTTGCACTAATTGAAGCTCACTCGTACACTTGATTTTAACAGCTGCTTCTCAGCTTTTATTTATCATGCACCTATTTTTTTTTTTGGTATGTATTTTTCTTTAGGAAGATTCTGCCCATCAGCTTCAAGCTAGAGGTTTGGAATGAAAATAACTTTTGCCAGATTAGGGATCAATTTGTTAAAATTCTGTTCTCTTTTAAAGTAACGAGGAGAAATTTTTGCAACGGTCTTAAACGAGTGCTCAACTTTTTCACTTGCTTTACTGATACATGATCAACCTTTGCATTTGCTGGGCTGCTACATGATTAGCCAACTGATACATGTTAAAATGTCATTTGCTCACTCTAATTTCATAGGGGAAGAGACAAAAAATTTCTGGATAATCTCGAACGTATTCTGGAGACTCAGCTGCCAAGGCCTGTAGACGTTGAGAAGAATGATCAGGAACTGGAATGCGGAATTTGTTATGCTCACAGTCTTCCAGTTGGTAATTCTTTAAATACTTCCTTAAATGTTTACAAAACTTCAGTCCCTGACATAGTAATGTTCATGTAGATGATGAGCTCAGAGATAAGAGTGGAACTGGGACTGACTATACATGCGACAATACCAGCTGCAAGAGGACATTTCATAGCATATGTCTCATGGACTGGTTGTGTTCCATTACCACAACAAGACAGTATGTTAAGGCTCTTGTGTTACTGTCATATTTCTGCTGATTATTGCACTGAATATAATATAGGCATACTTGCCTTTAATATTTTTCAACAGAAACTGTAGGTTTTGAATGTATATACTTACAAGTCATGGCTTGAACTTGACCTCAACATTAAATGACTTGGTGCATTTCCACAATATCAAAAAGGAAAAACATACAGATATCCCAAGAGGAACTATATATAATATGGTTCTGTAGTATCAAGAATAGCTTCCTTACTCGCTCTCATTGGTAGTGGCTCCATTACTGAGGCTGCTTCAAACAATCCTTTAAAGCAACCATCACAATTAGTGTAATGATATGAACATATTGACACTGGGAATTGTTTGGGTTGCATCTGTCAATCATGTCAAGTCATAACCTACAGTGGTGAACATAGGATTACTTTTAGGGTAACTCAGTGATTTTATTTGATTTATTTTTTATTGGCATTACAGGTCATTTAATGTTTTATTTGGAAGTTGTCCATACTGTTCAGAACCAGTTGCAGTGAAAATCAATAGTGTGAAGAAGTAAGCTAGGTCTTCCACACCTGCTAATCAAGGATCTTCTGAAGTGGTCAATTCCGGAGTACCTTGCCCATACTTGGATTAGTGCGCTTTTCACGGTAAATTTTTTAGCACTAAGAAAATGTAAAGACTAAATCCTGGAATATATACTTTTATTGAACTTCGGTTTTGCCAATGCTACAATGAATGTCCTTTAATGCTCCCCCATGCTCCCTGCTCTTTTATGTGTCCCTTTACAGTTCTATAGCTCATTAGTAGTTTACAGCTGAATTAGTCTTGTCCTCGAATCATTTGTAGCACTGCATCTCATCCAAGCTTGGTACACGAATCATTTGTATAACTCTGTTGCCTCACACGTCTAGGACATATCAAATATTGAGAAGTTGTTGTCAATCCACTATATGTTCTGTCTAAATCTTATCTTTCATTGGCACAGTGACTTTGATAGTTGCATGTTTCACATTTTATGTTACCTCTAAAGAGTGATTTGGAGTTACCCTCGTGATAAATTGATTTGTCATGCTTTCGTTGCCACTGCATTCATATCTGTATATGGCACTAAGTCTTGTGCCCAAGTACCTTTTATGTTGATACGGACAGGCAGACCAGTAGACCATAACCATTGGGTTGAAGTTGAACCATTGCGGAATGGAGCCAACCACATTTTCCTTGAGTTACATCGGCAGTTTATTGTTGTGGACCTAATGCTACTCAAGTCACTCGAGCTGTGAAGATGTGCCATACAAATTCCCAAGCAGATTCACCCCATGGTTTTCTGAATATGTTGGTCATGGTCCATTGTTTCAACTGCTCAAGTCGAACCATTTCAATGATTAGGGTCCCTCGGTTTAATGGCTCTTATCGACCCTGTTGAATTGGAGGTCCCTAGTTATTTAGGGCTGCCAATGCCATTATGATCTGTTTTGAATTTCATTCAGTATGTGCCTCTAACATGGAAAAATTCCTTCACAGCCGCGCATTGCCCTCAGAACAGTAGTCAGTGGGTGTAAAACCAAACCGTTTGTGAGTTTCACCCTTCTTTCTCTGGAGTCGAATCAGTGCGCCTGTGGTCGATTTTCATTTTGTTTTATCAGCTTTCCCGATAATTTATCAGACTATGAGATCATTGAGATGTGAGGCAACACTCGTTTGGATGCTGCCTCGCATATGAAGTTTACACTTTCCATCATGTATTAGATTTCGTGTTACTGAGTGACCGCTGATTAGGTATATAACTAAGTGAACCTTGTTTTTACAAGAACACGTACTTGTTAATCAACATTTACAACTATTTGTCTATCTCTGTTACTACTTACTAGGGTTACGTATCTAAAACTATCTTACTTGAATTCATATGAGCCACACGAGTGCATGCAACACAGGTCGCCGACCTCCGTCAACCAGGGACCACAAGTTTGGTAGTTATAGCTTATGCTACTCATTTGATAGATCATTGTTCTTGGAACGTTAAAATAGGAGAAAAAGTAAACGAAATAGAGACCATACATTACATATCTGTGGTTAAATTCTCAGACCATAATGAGTAATGATCATTATAGAAGAACAATGCTACCGACTCAAGCTTCTGAAGCAAATCAACCTCAAATGGTTTGCTTCCGCTCTTTTCTTTCTTTCTTTTGTTTGGCTCGTGTTAGAATGGACCGATTTCTTCCTCTTCAGCAGTTGAAGACAAATGAGATTTTTGCTTCACATTTGAAAATTGATAATAGAGTTCAAAACTATATCATTTTCAAAATAAACGCAGGACAGCTTTATTGGTACAATTATGGGAGCTTAATACAGACAAGTAGGAATAGACATTTGCTCACTTGTAAACAGACTTATTAGGCCTTCTTCATCCACATATACACAACAACAACAACAACAATTTCCATATACACCCTTTTACTATGCATGGCTCCTATTGCATACCAGTGCAAAAGGACACCTTACGTTGCTTGAGCATCGACTCTTTGATTCACACGAACGAACGTACGTACGTATATATGGTTCAGAAAATAGAATCCCACATAGGGAATTTTTTGGCCTTGAATGACAACATGTAATATTCTGGACCTCTTCATCCAGAATCAGTATGAACAGTTTAATAACCGGTAATTGGCTGGAACTTAGAGGCCGGCGACACACTCCGGTGGAGGTTTTGGGTACCGAGACCTGTCGGAGCAGTAATCGTAGATCATGTGGTTCATACGAACCCACTTGTATCTTCTGTATTCTAGGGCATTGAGTGCTTGGTAGGCAGTGCCTTCCCACCAGTTTTGGGCGCTTGAGGCACAATTGGCTGGTCCTGGCACAGAGCATCCTTCAATATCAAAGTCCTTGTAATAAGCATAGAAGGGAGCTTTGCTCCAGTTTATCTTCTCAAGCCCTCCTCTTGTTGCCCAATCATCAGCTTCCCACAATGTTGAGAACACTCCCATGGGTTGGAGCTTTGGGTATGGGATTCCTTTGGCTTCATTATTCTTGTACAGCCTGATAGGCACATCATCCACATAGAAGCTGCACCACCGAAAATGACATGAAGACCATTTAGATTACCAGAAATATAAAAAAAAACAAAATCATACCATATATAAATTATAAAGTGGTGATTTTCTGATGCCACGCTCATCATTTAGAATTTAACATGTCACATGTTTATAAGAAACCATTTTTGGGTTCTTGTCACTTACACAATATGGTGATGGTTCCAGAGAATTGTGTAAGTGTGGAAATCTGCAGCAGGGTCAAACCAGAGGTTGACCCTTTCCTCCCTATTACCCTGTCCATGAGCATAGATGTTGGTCTGGACTGTGTAAGGCTGTCCGGTCCTGTTCCCCAAGAACTCAAAATCAAGCTCATCACGTACTGCATCTGTGTCCGAGTTCATCTGCCAACAACAAAATAGTGAAACAAATCAGGAAAACAATACATAAAAGAAACCCAGGAAATTAAACCCCAAATATTATTTGGATGTGGATAAGGCCGGGGTGTATATCTACATAGAAAGCGGTGACAGTTCCGGCAGAGTCACCGGGAATGAGTTTGATCTTCATGCTCACACGGCCAAACAAGTACTTGTGTTTAGAGGAAAAGCCACAACCTGTGAAATGTTGTTAGAAGTCAAAATCAATAATATTTATTCATAGATAAAAATATAGTATATCTTGACCTGAATATTACCAGAATTTTGGTCAAGAACGAGCTGGATGGCCCTGCCTCCATCGATTTGCCTGATATGAGAATCAGACCATGTGACTTGGAAATCCTGAAGAAAAGTGGCTGGTCGTGCAAAGGCTGAGAGAGAAAATAGTGAAAGAAAACATAGGGAAATAGAAGCAATAACACTACCACTCCTCAAAGAGGGATACATGGCTATGATTCTCTGTCTCAGAAAATGAGAGTACTATATGCTAAGTTATTATGGGATTAATTTGCATGAGTGTGTGATATAGATGAGAAGGTGTGGGCTATTTATACATGTATGTATATAGTTGGGAGAGCAGTGATGATCGATCGAGAAGCTAGAGATTAGTGATTAGGACTGTTGCTTCCTAATGGAAAGGGCCATCATCATCAGTAGTTTTGCTTTCCATCCAGCTAATCGCAAGCTAGGCTATGGCTTAGGTTTAGGTCCTACCTCCTACCCAACAGTTTGTACTCTTCTTTCGCTACTTTCTTTATCAATCGCACACCTTAATTTGACCTAGATTACTAGCTTCATTCTCGTCTTTATATTATAAGCTGTGGCTCGATAGACGTATATGAGCAACGTAACCAAACACGATGCATATTCCTCATAAGAACTTAGCACTACTTGAGGCAAAAAGCAATTGCGCCCAAAAAGTAGTGCAAAAAGATTGATTAGAGTCCACATATTCACATCTTGATCGATAATCTATAATAACTAACCTCACATACGATCCATGATCATCGATGTATCGATTGGCACGGCCAACCCTAATTAGCTAGCTAGTGTGATGGTCAAGTCGGGTTGAATGCGGAAGCTAGGCTAACTCGTTTGGTGATTCAGATATCAAACCGAGCGTTATCCATAATGCATTTTGCTATTGTGACATTCTTAAAAGATAGTGAGGAAGGTTGGTGATTGTGAGTTTACAGGAGAATAGTGGGGAATATTGCTATAAGATCATCTTTACCGATGCACCTAACTACATGGCCTAGGCCATCATCCCCAATCACTGTTGCATATATAACCCTGGCTTCTGGTTAGCTTGGTCAACAATCCCTAAAGTTAAAGCTAGCAATCCAATCGAAAATTCGTCCTATATCAGTGTATACAGCCAACGGAAGTCGATTGATATTGATCGAATTGCTGACTGGCCTTTCCTCTAATATATGGACCCCTGATTTGAAGTTGCTCTCATATTACAGCCTGTAATTTGTTCTTAAACACATCAGGTTCTACATAAAGAACTAACTATATAATTGGTCGTAGTTCTACAACCTAAAAACTTAACTTACTGATCGACTTCAACCCTAAACCTAAGATCAAAAACCAATTTTTTGAGTTTTTTATACATTAAACATGATAGAGTCGTATTGATCGGAAAGTCTTTGGTAATAATATCTCAGATCTCCGACGTACTCGAACCACATGAGCTCTCACCGACGTGTTAGAGTTGATCGAGTTTGATAGACTACCCTAAACCCTAAACCTCATTTTGATATCTTTACGAAATTGCATGCAACGTAAGATCTGGAGATTACGTGCAGTCGTGGCAAATCAAGCACCAATGAGAAGCATTTGTGGTTCTGGATATGTGTTTGCCGCCAAAACAGTAGGGTTTCGGAAAATGATGTGCGAAGATTAGGACTGAACAGAAATCTTCCATTAGTGATATGACAATTGTGGCACTAGAGGACACACAAATCACTTTTCCTCTTTGCGGTCCTACGTCTAAAACTTCGTCTTCTCTTTAGTCCCAAGTTCCAAAGCTATTTACCCAGTAGTCGATCGGATTTCTAGTCACCGGAAAATAGTAGCTCGGAATTTAATGTAGGTGAAAAACACAATCATGAGGTGCTCAGGTCGGGTCAGGAGGAACGACTGGTACATAAATAAATCAATTCCTATAATCTACTAAATATGAATCGAAGTCGATCGTAGCTTCTTTATGTTTTTGCTTTGCATTTTTTACTGTTTAGGGTAAATTAATGAATTTGAGAACTGTCAATATCTTTCCGGCCAACTAAAGACTATGAGAGCAATTGTAAGAGTGTTGCAGTCGTATAGCACACTTTCTAGTATCTGGTAAGGTTTTGGAAAACGATTGTATTGCTACAAGAACTTTACCCCAATTTGACAACTACAGAATTCACGAGGGCATTATCTGCATGATCTCAAATCCCAGGTTACCAAAGTGCGTGTTTCCATAATTATAATTGCTCATCGTTTTCGTGGGGTGTACCTATCAGAGCTAATCGATCACTACGAAACTAAATCACGTAACTCGCTTCACATGAGGATGATGAAGAAGAATAGAACTACTTGATGGTGCTGTTGATTAACTTTTAATAATATGGCACGGTTCTGCAGTACATGAACTGGTATGACCCTCATGCATTCAAGCCATATATATCATGACCTACATTTTAAACTTGAAAACGAAATGTAATGATGAAAAAGATAAACTCCCATCACATTCAAAACCTACTTTCTTAAGTACGTATTGATCAGTACGTACCTCATCCAATATATACTTTTCTACTTTTGGTCCATAATCTCAATATAAGACCCAACACTATGGTTTTTACTTGCACTTCTAAGTATATTTCGTGTACATCTGTGCTGTAAAATTAACATTTATTCGATTGAAGATAATAGTGAAGAGTGAGAGTAGTCTTGCAATTAAAAGATTCGATTCGTCGATTACTTGAAGTTGCCATTTATGGTAATGAGAAGAAGGTAAACATCTATGATCTATCAAAATGAAAGCAGATTGTATGGAAAGCCATGCACTGTATGAGAAAAGCCATTGCATATGTGAATGGTCGTTTTCAATATATGGATAGATCACATCGAATAGAATGCAGTGATGGATCACAACCTCTCCTGCGCTACCCAACAATTTTTGGCTATAAGATGGTTGACGTTTCACCTGTACGTGCTTGTGTATGAAAATAATAGATTGGTGTGTAGTGTCTGCATTATGAGAGAGTGCATTAAGTTTTTATCGTTTTGTAAAGAGGATAACAAATAGAAAATAATTGCTTCTTTTTCCCGGCTTAGCGATCGATGTAATTTTGTAACATGCAACACCCTACATTAATTTTCGATTATTTTAACCGTCCAAATTTTAGGCATTCACTTTGATTCGCGTATACTATTAACTAACGATTATTGTTATGACAATTCATGATTTCATGATAATGAATAACTAAAACGATTTCTGATTTGATTAATTGATCTCTAAGTATAGACTTAGAACTTGATGAATATAACCTAATTTAGTTTAGGTTGGATCCAAGCTTTAACGAAAAGAGACATGATCTCTTCATCAATGGCAGCTAATATATATCTTTAACACACACACGCATCTGAAAAGATGATTAATTACAAGACTTAAGCCCCATTACGTACGCGAGTTAACAAAATTATGAGTAATGTAAAGTGAACCACATTTTAGTGAATCACCTAGAGCCCACTTTACGTGGCATGCCCACGTCATCAAAAAATGATTTCTAATATTCTTCAATTTCCATCTTTTATTCAATACAGAATTTCTTTTCCTTTTTTTTAGTTACATACGAAATTTCTTCATTTTTACTTTCTTAATTTTATTCTTTAAATCCTATCCTTTATCTTTCTAATCCTTTAAAAAAAAAAAAAAATCTGCCTACAAGTCTTCAAACAACGTAGCCTCCTCCTCTCATCTCACGCATCCTCCCACCTCCTCTTTGATTCAATTGATCAAGGAATTCCTCCGTTTGATTTCGGCTAGCTTTCTTGATCATATGCATCATCTTCCAATTGTGGCTATATTTTTTTCCTTTTCGTAACAAGTTTGGAATTAAGGGTTCGGGAGAGTGGATTTGAATTAGGGTTTTTTTTTTTGTATAGCTAGCTGTGATTCCTTTTCAAATAGACTTTGCTGCTTGTTTTTTTTTCTTTTTTCATATGGTTTTGGCTGATTAGGCATAGAGGCTTGCACATGAAGAACCTTTTTTTTTTTTTTTAGAATGACACATGAAGAACCTTGATTCACTAGGTTTGAGCACAAAGCAATTGCATGTATTGGCTTGAAAACCTACATTCTGGTGAAGACTTGTTTCTTGAAGGGTGCGATAAAAAAAAAATAGCAAAACATATATATGAGAAAGAACGCAGAAATGGTATGAGTATAATTGAAGAGTAGGTGGGACTGTGGGAGGTGGATTACGGCTGTTTGAAGAGTGAAGATATATTGTAGGCAGAATATTTTATTTTATTTTTTAAGGGATTAGAAAGATAAAGGATAGGGTTTAAAGAATAAAATTAAGAAAGTAAAAAAAAAGAAAAAGAGATCTCTTAATGAATAAAAGGTAGAAATTGAAAAATAATAAAAATCATACTTTGATGACGTGGGCATATCAGGTCAGCATGTTATGTAAGGTGGACTCTAAATGGTTCATCAAAAGATGGTTTACCTAACATTATTCGAAAATATAACATATATGCATCACAATAATATCAATACCCGAGAACTAGTTCCAATCAAGACCAAATGTCCCCTTTTCAAAGTCCATTAATCAAGTTTTGTAGCTTCTTTAGCTAATAATCAATCACTTTGGAGGTAGACCAACTCAATTAATTATTAATGGAATGGATTAGCAACTATAAGTAGCTATCTTGGCGTACTTATCAAGGAAATCAAATCAAACATTGTATTATTTTGATCCTTGCCTTTAGGTGGTGAAACAGCCTTCCCATGCATATGTTCTAGTTTTGCCGGTACTGGGGTGTCTGGATTTGACTAACCAACCACATTAACACTTGATTATCTAATAGGCTAGGGCTGCTAATGACATGCACATAGTTCTTAGCTTTCCTTTTAATTGTTCCTTTTGCACCTTCTGAATTTTTGTTACTACTTGCAAGTGAATTATACATATATAGAAACACAAATAGCTATTTGGAATGCGTATATGCACTATTCGTTTTGAGTATAATCAAAAGTTCCCTTGATCAAAATACTTTCTTCCATCCTACCTCCACCTCAACTTAGATTTAACACAATATTTCAAGATCATAATTTCTAGCTATATATGATCGATAATTTGATCCAATTAGTTTCATCAGATGCTAGAAAACAAAAAATTAAAGATGAATACAATGATTACAATCATATATGAATGTATGTGTTACTAAATTTTCAAAGAAATATCTGTATGTTTCTCATGAGGATCTATCAGTTTCCACCCAACACACGTATTTTACATCACACAATATGAATTAATCACTTATAGAATACTGTCCCACGTATTGCTGTCTCATTATGAAGATGAACAACTCCTTAAATACGATGGATCTTGCATAATTTGCAACGTGAAGTATTTATATTGTGTTACGTACTTTAATATTTCTGAAGAGCATATATGCATGGATACCCCACATATAATATAGTCACGGATAAGAACGATCTGAGCCATTTGTATTTTCTGAGGCTGCAGCTTAATATTCTCTGTAAATTTGATTATCTTCTATTAACATCAGATCATCGTCTTCGTACAAATATGGATAAGAAAGCTAGCAACTAGTCGCTAGCAAGTTCGATCTTCAACATTTTCTTAAAGAAACAGCTGCGGCAAGCTTAACATGTTCTAATTAATTTTCCATTATTGTGATGTGCATGGGATAACCACCCAAACCCTAATAGCCTCTGGACTTTTAGGGTTCATGTTCTCCTTATTAATCACCAGTATTAGCTGTATGTACTTGCATATTCAATTCCCTTGATTGTTAATTACTCGATCATGAGAGAGCTCTATGCCTCTTAACTTAGTTAAGTAACTAACTCAATAATGATATCATCCATTGAAATAAGAAAAAGGACATGTATCTTTCATGTCATATAAATAGCTTAGTCATTTGATTGTTATAACTTATAATCATCCTTTTAGTTTGTCTGAATACTATGGTTGGACCAAATGACTTATAATTTAGCTGATCTTTTGTATTTTGTAACAGTTCTCCCAATGAAATTGAAACCTAAAAGATGAGTATATTTGCAAGTTTGCAACTGGGTTGGGGGTGAGAACATCCTCACTTTTGTTGGAAAAAGAAATTATATAACACTAATGTGGTCCACGTATATAGATCAGATTTTGCAAAATTTTAGCCTAATTGTTATATATGTTCAACTATATATGCAGCCCGATTCAAGTAGTTAATTGATTTCTTAATTGAGAAATACAACTCAACTGGAGAAATGTCAAGAACAAGCATAGTGACCATCTCCAACTACATAGAGAGACCGTGACTTCCTCTCTTGTATGCAAATTTTTGTAGCCAATAATGTTTCAAAACAAAATCATGGAAACAATATTGTATTTTATCAAAATCATATTTCAATATCTCTTTAAACCCAATTCTCTCAAGGGAGAAAAAAAAATTAATAAAATGAGAAGGAAAGTACTAAAACTGATAGAAAATAGAAAAATATTGCATGGAAAAAGAAAATAACAGAAAATAAAACAAAGAAAATGTATAAAGAGGAGAAAGGGAAGCACGAATCGAACCAATTACCTATGCCCTTGGGGCAGAGAGAGGTTCAAATCAAAAAGCACAACCAACTGAACCAACTTGGACTTCAGAGCATTTATTAGACAATTGCTATCTAGGCTGCAGCTATACCGCCTCTGAGTAGATGCAGTAGAACCTAAGAGTTTGATTTCTAGAATGTAAGGGCATGACGCATGGGGAATCCTAACATTACAAAGGGCGTAATTATCCCAGTAGAATAGACCTTCCTATTGATATGGATTTTGTGGTATTGCGAATCCAAAGTTTGGTCCTATTACGATTTATACGCAGAGATATACTTTCCCCATACTCCAACATTAGAGATTGCATTATTATCTTTGGAACTCTTTGAGTTCCACAAATGACACCGAATCATGTTTTTTCTGTGTAATATCGACATAACTTGTCTATGTGATTACATTTCAGAAGAGGGAGATACACTAGCTGTAGATGGGTATTCAGCCAACCTAAAGCCTTCTCCTAAATAGGAGTTAAAAAATATCAGAGCAAATTGTAAACAGGAACTAAGATTCGATGGAATTGTGCTCAGGAACTAAGATTCGATGGAATTGCGAGCACAGCGGCGTACCCTCCTACAAATTCCCACAGAAATGTCAGCTTAATAGACAAAGGTGGAGAGATGATACTTTATCAGAAACATAAACAGAAAGGCCTAATGATCAAAAAGTGTACACACTTGTTGTAAGCTTTTATGTCATGTTGATACAGTTGAGCAGCCTCAGGGTTTGCAGGACTTGAAGGATTTGGATCAGTGAGAAGTGACTGCAACAATTTGTTAACTCGGTAAATCAACAAAAAATGGTGAAGAAAAGGGGTTGTGAGGCAAGAAAATTACTTGAACAGATGTTAAAATTGTTGATACGTTGTGGCAGGGTGACCATGCATCCTGAATTATATCCATGCACAGTGCGCCATCATGGTAAACTGCACAAGCCACATAACTGATGAGTAATTGTTCCTTCTGTTTTTAACAAATAACAAAAAAAATGCAGAAGTATTTCAGTGTCGCCCACATGAACTGCAAGCAGAGTAAAAACTATGAAGTCAAGATTTAATCAAATACCATCAACTACATGTAACCAAAGTTATCAAAAATATGAGAAGCCAAGATGATGTGGTCATCAAACAAGATCATAGTTCAATAGTTGAACTTCAAATTGGTTCATTATTTCTCTTACCTTTTCACTCACAATCAACCCTCTGTCCTCTCATTCACTCCCATCCTTTTCTCTACTAATCCCAATTCCCATCACATTTACAGCACAAAAACCCTGAAAGAGTTTGCAATAGAATGAACTGCAGCAGGACAGTGAGGAGAACCCCTTTTTCCACTCAGCCAACACCCCCCCCCAACATTTAACCAAAAGAAAATTCTTAAGTGGATTGAATTGTTAGAAAGAAAGAAATAAAATACAGATAAATATCAAATTTCTATCCTATTACCACCATTCTGCTTACTAGTATGACAGTATTAATACTTTACAACAAACTTATACTACTGCCTACAGAATGTACTCATCACAATTTTACTGATAGAAATGCGTGGGTATATACGGTGAACTACTCAAACAGCAATATCATTATGCCCAGATTTAGGAAGACCAAAGAGAAGCATAGAATAAGCCTGACTGTAAACCTTGATTAGAGTGTGGTCACATAGTCATGCGGTTTCAATTCCATAAACTTAGCCCTCATCTTCCTAGCGTCTATGAAATTGAATATAACTAGAAAGGGTGCGAGTGATAATACAGTAGAAGGTGGACATCAAATCTGGATTTAGAACTGGATACACCAGCCCGTATACTTCATCTTAGAAATATTAACTCCCACTGATGTTTAACAACACCTCCAAGGATTTCATAAGATCCTGAGTATAACAAATTCCAATGGTATTTGGACAACTGGACTGGTGATAAACTTATTGTCTCAGCCTACTTTAAGTATACATTTGTACATGCACTTTCAACACTTGGAACAAGAATATGTAAATCAAGATCCTGTTTGATGGCACGTAAATTCAAAATCGGTTCATCTCACATGAAAAGGACAATGACTTCAACTCTAATCAACTCCAATCCAATCAAACTTGGTTCCTCACTGGTGTTACTTTGATATATATACATGTCCCGTACCCTCACAGCTCAAGTGTTATTGGATCTGATGGTTCGACTAACATGAAAGCAATGTTTCCTTTGTAATAGATCCAGGTTGGTGCTCATATGAAACCTTTGATCCCCATTCCCACACATCAGTTTACTAGCAACACTGACACTTCAACACTTCTAATGGTGAACTCTAAACTAACAACCACTAATTCAATCCCATCCCTATCAAATCTCAAATGAAAACATACACATATCAAAGAACTCAACAAATACAAAAGTGATCAAACTAACCATTCGGATGGAACATCTCGGACGTGAATCGGACACGCGGCGGCTTTTCCGGATATCGCTCACTAAATGTCAACCGCAAACTGAACACACCACCTGAATTGAACTCCCAACACATCAAAAACCAAATCTTTCCAACCAAACTAACACAAAGAACAAAACCCGAAACAGATCTACCTTCCCATGGAGTCTCATCAGGTCCAAATATAGTCGCGCTCCACACGAACAGGTTATCATCGGACATAGGACTCGCGCTGCAACCCTACAAGACCAAATCAAGATAACTCAGATCAAACTCACTCAGATAAAACCTGATCGGAAATGAAAAGAGTATTGCTTATTCACCTCCGGGGGCTCGTTAATGATGGTTTTGAGATCGGACATGAGGCGGAGCTGAGCAGACGACGAACCCATAATCACAAAGAGATTGAAGGGTTCTTGATCTTGGTTGTTCTGGACCCAAAATCAATCTGGGGGAGTATTAATAAAGCCAAAAGCGAAGAGGACGCGGGTTTGGGTTTGGCTTTTTGTTGATTGGTTTTATATTATAAAGGGTGGGTGGGGGTGGATGAGAACGAAAAGGGTTTTGGAATCTGGAAAACTGTGTATGGGGAAAACTGACAAGGAAGAGAAGAAAGGGAAGGGAATGGAAACAATGGACTCTGTTTGTGTCTCTGTGTTTCTTTCTTCTGCTGCGCTGTGAAATTCTATTCGTTTTCCAGATTTTGTTTGGTGGTGGAGTCAAAGCTTATTAAGCTGGGCTGTTGGGTTTTGTTGAGCCCCCTGGTTTGGGTTTTTGGTGGGTAATTCACGCGGTTTTGGCGGGTAAAAGAATTTGTAGTAGTTGCAAAAGAAGTCGATTATGGGCCTTTTGGGGTTAGTTTTATCACAGACGTTGCTGGGTTTGAGCCTGAATGATTTGTGTTGGGCTGACAACCCAAAGTCGATTCTATACCCGAAAGGACATACTAATTTTTTTTTTTTTTTTGTAAATTTGGCAAGGAAACTCAGCATATCCCATGAACTTCGACTTTGTATATGTTTTAGTAAATGTTTGCTCACGAGATAGTTTTTAAGGGATTGTAAGAGACGAATTGACATGACAGTTGAAAACTGATTCAGAGTTCTAAGGTTGTTATAATTTTAGCTTCTATCCCTCACACACAGTCTCATATAATTGATTCTTTCGTGAGCAAGATTGTTTATATGTGTGTTGATCGATTTTCTTTGTACTAAAAGCATGAAATAAAATCTTACGGATGAAATGAAATTTCTTATTTAAACCTTAATGAAGTAAAAATGTGGATTTGGTCATTTGGTTAACAGGTTGGGTTGTGTTAACGAATTTTCCATTGAATATTGGGGGTTTTGGGTAAATTGGCAATGCTAATAGCTTAATTATGGAAGTTAACAGGCCACTATAAATGACAAATGGGTAAGTCATAAAACTAAATGATCTGCCAGCTTATATTCTTGATTTTGATTTGGCAAGTGTCTGACGTATTCCTACGAGCAATATTCTACTCCTTTGGTACAAGACGGCTAGGGTTTTGCGCAAAAAAAAAGACCAGAAACTCACCCTTCAATTCAATTCATTCAAGCTCCATGCCTCGCTGCCTCAAGAGCAAAATGAATTGCTTTAGATCTTCCTCGTCAGGAAAATCACTTGGTAAGTCGACAACTCTTATACTTTATAGTTTATATCCCATTATTATTGCCGAGTCTTGTAGCATGGTTTGTAACTAAACATGACATTAAAGTGATCGGTTGTATAAGATGTGAGTTGTATTTCATCCCATTTATTTTGTTATATATATGCATTAGGTTTCAATCCCTTATGTGTCTTCAGACCAAAAAAAAAAAATCCCATATGTGTCTAGTTTGCTTCCGCATCTTGTTTAAGAATAGAAACATATGCGCGCCATTGTATATCATTCATGAATTTTATCTATGTTGATCTATGTAATAATCTGAAGCAAGCCTGATTAACTAACATAGCATAGTGTTGCAATCTTATACTCTTATAGTCTTATTTAGATTTGGATCAAGTACAAGCATTTTGTATGTGCAGGTTCATCAGAACCAACCGAGGTGGATCAACAGCTCCTAAACATTCATCGTCAAACAGCTACGATGATCTGCAAAGAGATTGAGAGGGTGGTAGTAAACAATTCCTCAGAGGGCCTCCTTTCAATCGAGCTGCGAGAACTCGACAAGTTTGTCAAAGCTATTACCGATCTTGGCTTTGATTCTTCGAAGATAGAAGCCCAGGTTGAGAAGCTTAATGAAAACATTGCTAAATATAAGTCTGCACGGTCTGCATGTATACCAGGCTTAGCAGCCATAGAATCTCGCATGGCGAAGGCTTCGTCTAACCGTAAGGATTTGTTACTGAAAAAGGAGTCTTTGGATGAGAGTTTGAAGAAGTTGAAAAGAGAGCAAGAAGTGCTGGAGGGGGAGATTGATCAAGTTGATTTGCAGATCAAGGATCATGACATGAAGATTGATCGCATGAAAAAAGAGAGAGCCAAAATTACAGAGGCTCCCAATGTGACTGCTGGCAATGCTCAGACTTTGAAGGCCCTGGAGGACTTGATTGAGGCTCAGAGAAGTGAGTTTGAGGGTTTGACATACTTGGGATGACGGATCGGTTCCCATTTGAGTTTTATGTTTTAGATATAGGTCGACCCTCGTTTTCTAGTTCTCATTTTCTTCATGAAAAGATTATTAATTGTGAATTTGAGATTGTCTGTCCAAGTTCATGAGGTTCACTTTAGTTCTTTTGTCCTAATTTTGATTTTTAAGACGATTTTTCATATATATAACTTCCTACAGTTGCTTGTGTGTTGAGGTTGTTATATTAAAGCACCTATGATGCTTCGTCTAAATCTGCTTCCTTCTTTGATCAAATTTCATTTGTTTTTTTCTTTTTATATGAAACTAAAACATTACACAGAAAAGTCTCTTAGATAGCCTGAGTTAACAATATCAAATAACAACGTTCTAGAAGCAGCTGCTGGGTATCCATCTTGCCACACATGACCGTTGGGGAGAGTTGGTGGCCTTCATTTGTAATAGCATTTGTCACACAGTTTGCCTCTCTGTATACATTGTTAAAGCAAATTGAGGAGACTGAGGTAGCAATAGTCCGAATATCTTGGACAATTTTCCGCAGTCTCCATGGAGGGGATAATTTCTCATTGATGGCATCAATCACAAGCTTCGAGTTGCCTTCTATGTGGATATTCATGTAGCCTCGGTCTCTAGCTTTGACAAGACTATCTCTAAGAGTCGTGGCTTCAGCTGTTGGGATAATAGTACTTCCTAATCCCTTTGCAGCAACCAGAATCACGTTTCCATCGCCTTCTAATTGGATAGTAGTATTTGATCAAATTTCGTTTGTTGATTTGTTCAGTCTCTTTGTGTTGCTTGCATCGTTTAAATTTGATGACATTTTTTGTCCAAACCATTGTTGACGTTCTAGACTACATAATCAAGCTACAAAATACACGAGCATTACTTATAAACATAAGACAATATTGTCGGGTTGACAAATATATTACTGTTTAACAAGTGTGTTCTATTCAATTGTCACAATTAAACGGAGAAAACATATTGAGAGACTAAAATAATATTCAATGATATAATTGTATGACCAAGTATGAGAAATTATTAAAGTGCGCAACAAATATAGTTTGATGATCAAAGTGATAGTTTTGCTTTCTTATATAGATTTGGTATGTGATTTTTTTTTTCTTTGAGTAGCAATTTGAATCAAAACGTGACAATCCCAAAAATTGCCCAAGTATTGTTTAGTGCGAGGATTGAGGAGGTATTATATCTTCAATTGTTTCATGCTACATTGCTATTTGCTACTCATGATATGAAATCATGAATGGATACACAACACCCTTTTCGATCTGGTTGCATGACATGTGAATGTGATTACACTATCATGATGGAGGGTACAATGTATGTCCTTTCTTTTTCCCCACCCACAACATTATAGACATACAGATATGGCGTCTGATCACGCAGGACTGCTCAGACCAACCTCCACAAGAAATCCCAGAACACCAAAATTCAAATATTTTTTCAGAAATTATAAAGATCTCAGAGGAAAGCGAAAACCCAAAACTCCACAGCTGTGAATGCATGTCTTTTAGCCTTGGAAACGATCCCTGGCCATCATCATCCCCATAACTTGTGGGGTTAATTTTCCTCCGTGGCCTTTTGCTGTTTGGGTTCCTTGTCCTTTTTAGTTTTTATCCCATCTTCTGTTTTGCTGTTTGGGACTCTACTCTCTCCAATTCTCTAATCGAGGTTCAACTTACTCCTCTTTTTGAAAATACATACCTCCTTTTGCTTTTGCCTCTGCATTTCTCATTTGTCCACGTTCCATCACCTCAAAAATCCCACTGAAGAAGATCAAACTGTATATATATTTAGCTGTGTCAATCACTCTGTTACTGATTTGACTCCTTCTCTTGGTTTCTTTAAACAATACTACATAACTCAATCCCCTGTGTCCGGTTATATATTTGGCAGCACAGACATATTTTCATTTAGTCCATCTCTCTATTCTCTCAAATGGGTTTTCGATACACCACCAGTTCTATCATCTTTCTGGTGATTTTGAGCTCTACCCAAATAAGATTCATGGCTGAAGGCAGAGCACTTCTCAAGAAGGATGACACTTCCCAGGTGGGTGTTTGTTAATGCCAAACTTCCTATACTACATTCTTTAGTTTCTGTTTCGCGTTCAAGTTTTAGACTTTGTCTTTGTCTACTATGTTTTGCAAACACTAGTGTTGAATGCGTTTATAAACCATAGAATTGAGAAAACGAAAACCAAACCGATGAGATTGAAACTCATGTTGAACAACATCGTTGCATTGGCAAACTTTTGGATCATTTGTATTTATTTGGTGTTTGTACGTTTTCAATAGATAGTGAATGAAGACAATAAGGCAAGAGTGAGAGCACAAATTGGTTCAAGGCCTCCAAAGTGTGAAGGAATGTGCAGCTCATGTGGCCCTTGCGAGGCAATTCAAGTTCCTAACAATTTTCAAGCCAAACCAGGTAAGAGGAACTCTTCTACAGTTGTATCCACCATTGCTTATGCCAGAGGAAACGAGTACTCGAGCAACTACAAACCCATGAGCTGGAAATGCAAATGTGGCACCATCATCTTCAACCCCTGATCAAGAATGATTCATCGTCTTCACTATGACCACTTGATTTTTAGGTGGATTTGGATTTTGGAGCATACCAATTTTTTGGATATTGTAAATGGATGATACTAGTAGCCAAGAATGATCAAATTTTGGTTCTTGAATCCCTGCAATCCAGCTAGCTACCCCCATTAACCTCTGATGCCTTCCTCTGTAATCTTAGTGATTATCATATATAATATACAAGAGCAAATATTATTGCTTATTTTGCTTGGGGGGT
The DNA here is from genome assembly GCF_000184155.1 of Fragaria vesca subsp. vesca. NCBI lineage: Eukaryota > Viridiplantae > Streptophyta > Magnoliopsida > Rosales > Rosaceae > Fragaria > Fragaria vesca. The sequence continues at coordinate 15,010,606 of NC_020491.1, forward strand.
TTGCTTGGACCCTGAATTCCTGATTTTGTTTGGTATTCTTTTTGATGTCATCTCTTCCTTGATCTGTGAGCTTTGGAAAAGACAATTATTAGAATTTGTTGTTGTGATGAAGTACTGATTTCACAGCTCACTGAGAAAGTAGATGAGAGACAATAGTTGAAATCTTGTAGTCTGTGAGACTTATAACCTGTTCACCACGCCACCGTTCCGTTTTCCCAAGATGAGAATCCGTTTGCATTTGCTTTGAGAAAGATAGGTAACGTAACCAAGTCACCATTTTATTGTTTCCAATAGTAAAGTAGCTAGCTTTATCACTTCTTTATCTTTATCTTCAGGACTTTTTTTTACGTCACTGCTCAAGTTTCACATTATGTCCAAATGTCCAATGCAAATGCATATTTGAGCGCAAAGGGAGCTTTTTATAGGAGTGAAAGTTTTAGAGATGTCTATAATTCTATAATCGTTTCAATAATGCTAGATATGAACCGCTTTTTGTAGTCGATAACTATGGAAGTTTAACCAGTTAACGATTAAATTTTACACGATCAATGAGAGTAGTAAGACTAAACATTACAGGGCTAGGCTCCCCCTCTTTCACTTGGGTGAAGAAGTCACGTGCAAGAGTGAAGCTAAATATTTTTTTTTGGTTACACTTCACTAAATTCCTGAGCCTAAAATGGGAATGTTGGTTCAGAAGTCCTGGACATGCAAAACAGAAAAAAGCAGAAGCTGGGGACAGTGAAAGCAACAGATTCTGATTCTCCATGCCTATTTCTCTCCAGTTTTTTGTGCATTCCAGTTTCATTTTCTCAGCCACATATAACAAATGGCATTGAAACTTCTCCATCCCAGCGCCATGGACAAATTGTACTAGTTTGTATGGGACTATGGGGTGCTGTTTGAATGTTTGATACAGATATGGGGGGACTCTGTGAACCAGAATCTGATAGAGTACAACAGGGTTAACAACCACCGTTAAGGTCGATCTTCTCGAAGTTTGCAGCGGCTGAGTGATCAAATCCAGAGCAACTTTGTGTGGAAAGCCGTGTATTCAGTAACAGACGTCAATGTTGTCACTAACACTGTGGTTTGATGTTATTGAACCTGGTGACTGATTATTCTTATCAAATATCAATATATCAAGTATACCGATTTTTAAAAATATATCAAGTTTTAAAAATAACATGTGAGTATGACATGTTTCTCCTATTTAAGATTGATATATATTCATTAAGATGATTAATTTATCCTCTGACAAAAAAAAAGATGACAAATTTATCCTTAAATTCTTTTTTTCTTAATTTTTATTCTTTGTTTTCATATTTCAATTTTCTTTTTTTGGCTTTTTATATTTTTAGAAACGTAGAGAAAAAAATTCATCGTCACTTTCTCCTTTATAATAATCAGTTTTTCATTTCAATTATCTTTGAATGTCAATGGTAACAATAAAATTTTTGAGTGTTGGCAGAAACAACAAAGATTGAACATTGAACTCCTTAGAGTGTCGGCGAAAACAACAAGGATTGAACATTGAACTTCTG
>NC_020491.1:15012166-15019014 GCF_000184155.1 Fragaria vesca subsp. vesca
AAGTTCGTATACAATTTCGGACAAATTTCTCTATCATCAAAGGTTTGCTAAATCAAGCAAAGTTATTAGCAGACCTCTTTTGGATAACGAAGGTCCTTAATCTTTATCCTCCCTAAGGGGAATAACCTTTTACACTGCTCAAGTATTCACGGATCCTCCTAGTGCTTGAGTATTCCAACTATTCTTTGCGTTGAGGTTTTAAAACAAAGAAGTAAATGTTTGTTTTTTGAAAATGGTTTGGAACCCAGCTAGAAAATGGTTTGAAACCCAGCTTAACTGGGAGACTTAACCCTGTGCTACAACAAAGTGCTATGTGCAACACTATTTGTTTTACGAAAAATATGTCAGATTTTCATTTACAGAAAAAACAGACATATACTATTTATAATCATCAAAAATCCGACTTACATTTAATAAATTTTGTTTCCCACTCCTCAAACGTAATTAGAATGGATGAATCGCTCTCAATAATAATATTCTCCCAGCCATGGTGATTGAATAGTAAGTGAAAACCATGCCCTACATGCCTCAACCTCCATATTGATAGATGAGTGAGCATACATGGGTGCATGTTTGGTACCTAGTCACTCTATTATTAATACTTGTCATACTTCCATTTGAGTAGGTTTACCCAACACTAGTTTGAATTATGTTTGGTGACACAGTACTGTGTAAGGAAGGACAATGCGTAGAACAATCACCAAACCAATTTCCTAAACTACAGAACCTAGAACTACAACCCAATCAAATTTCCAAATCCAAACCTGGTTAGGGTTAGAGGGCACCATACCCACATCATCACAAGCGCAGAAAAATCAATTTAAGGGTTGAAAATAAGGGTCAAAGGGTTATGATGATTGGAATCTCATCAAAGACCAAAAGAAGGGTTTCTGATAAAAAAAAACATAAATACAGACCCATATTGAAATTGGGGGAAACCGAAATTGGGAGTTTACAAATTCGAACTTGGTCTTCTCAAATGTCAGGTTCAAGAACTCATGAACTATTGCAACTGCTCTTTCCTTCCCAATTCTAAACAGCTGCTTCAAACTTGTCAGAAATTTCACCAACCAGCTCTAAGTTATGAGTATCGGAATCATGAGCATCACAAAGTTGTGTTCAATTGTTTGACAACAATGGATCCGGAGAACACTTGAGAGAGAAAGAGGCGAAAGAGGGAAAGGAACAATGGATCTGGAAGGAGGAAGATAAAGAGACGAAGGGAGAAAGGAGAAGAGAGAGGGTGTTATCTTGGGGTCTCTGATAAGCCTAAAATAGACTTATAAATAACCCTACAATCATAATCAAGTTATCAATGGTAGTATAGAAAAATAGGGTGTCTCCCGCAGAAAATTGTGACTTAAAACAATTGCAAATATGATTATGAAAAACTGAACAGACACTAGACAAAGATGAAATTAAAAACTATAGCTAGACTCAACGAAAAATTATGAAATTAAATCTGGAGAAACTAGACACATTGACGAAGACACACACAAAATTTGGGGGAAAACTGTGTAGTTTTGCTATGCTAACAAAATTCAGAAATATGACGGACAGACTAATCAAAAACAGAATGGGGATTTTGGTTTTGGAAATCAAATAACAAAAACTAATTAGGAACTACTCCTAACCACTAGACAATCATTACACCTATGATGTGTTTACTAACATGTTCAATTCATTTGGATATCCTTACTCAAGCTAAGCCAATGATGTGTTGAACTTAACCTATCAATCTTTCTTACTTGGTATGTTAAGAGAATGATGTTTTCAACTTAACTTAGCATCTAGAATGGAGCCTAGAGTGATGTTCTCGCACAGCTCTCACCTAGAAGTCATTAAGGTCTAAAAGATTATGAATAAGGCTAGACAATGTCGGTACTGATGTTGTCCTAATCTACCTAGACATTGATTTATGTGAATGGGCTCAAGTCACTCACTCGCTACTCTAGAATGCAAGTAGACATGATGATCATACAAACATTCATAGCTTTACAACCTAGCATGCATACTAATGTTGACCACCATCAATAAACATACAAAGTTAATCAATGATATAACGATAAACCAATGAATATCCGAAATCCATGGAACAAATTAAATAAACGCCAACTTCATAGTTACACCATGTCTAGGGCTTGGAAGCAGCCCCTAACTAAGGGAAAATTAGTTACTCATCATCTTTGAAAACACACCAGAGAATTTCATAAGATTCAGGGAGAAAAGAAAATACGAAAGATGAAAAACATGGGAAAATATCGATTTTCTGAGTCGAGAGATCGATCTCTTCTGGGCTCTGAACTTTACTTCTTCTCCTTGAGTTCTTGACGGCTCCCTCTTCTCTTGTGCGTTTTTCAGCAACGTGAAAGCTCTCTTCCAGTATGATGGCTTAGAGTCGTTCTGGTATTAGGGTTTTGCCTTAAGTAGTCTCCAAGTCTTCCAAGCTTCCTTTTCAGACTATGCTTCCTTCTTTGACTAGGATCAATGTTTGGGCTATCTTTTGAATGTCTTCCACATATAATCTGGGCTTGGCTTTTGGGCAAATTATATTAATGATATCACTATTCGAAATCGTGCAAAAATCCCTAAGAAAGCTTCTCAAAATCCAGCCCAAACACTGCCTCGAACTTGACTGCTGCACAGCTTTCCCGGAACTGCTGATTTTCTGTCCAACTTCGACGCTTCATAACTCCTAGATGCCATCACCGATTTGGATGATTCTTGACTCCAAATTGATCTACAAACGCACCTCTACAAATCTGGGCAGTCATCTTGGTGAAACCATTCTCGGAACCTCATGGAAATAGGCCTTGAAAACCGGAGAAAATAAGCATAAACCAGTTTTCAGCTTTTTGTGTTTACAGCTTCTGTTTTGGTGAAGTGGTTCCATCGCCTTTCCCTGATATTTTTGACCATGTGAATGATCAAACTCCATCCTTGACATCTCTACTTCGTATTGGAAGCCTTGCTTGCATCACTTGAACACATATTTGCATTATCTTGCTCCACGAAGTACCTATGAAAATAACAAAGTTAAAACGATCTTTTTAAAGGGAAAATAACCAAGTTAAATGCAAAGGTTAAACTATAAAATCATCGCATTTTATGCTCCTATCAGTCTCAAAAATGAGTACCCACGTTAAGACCACTTAAGGAGGCCAAATGAAAAAACATGTGTAACTTAAGCTCATTTATTTTAGTGCCCAAGTGCACCAAACATGAGATTAGCTAACTTAGACTTCTTATTTAGCACATTCCTAGTTAGTACTGAGAAACAAACATGCACGAAATGTCTTGCAATAGCGTCAACTCCGTTACCTATATCATTGACTACCATCCTAATTCCTCCTCTATCAACTGCAGTGTGAAAGCTCCGTCAGTGTCAATTTTCAGCCGACTATATAGGGGGAATTGCCATTTGGTCAATTGTAACACCCCGGACCTAATTTTACTAATTTACCAGGTTTTCTACGAGTTGCTGAGGAAAATTTAACCTTGCTCGGTAACTTGGTAAGTTAACGCTCAAGTTTATTTTCGAGTTTTTCTTAAAATGTTAAATTCTTCTATTAAATCCCCGATGTCGTAGCATGCGACAATACGAGTTCACCAATGTCCTCAGACTATTTTTAGGAGCTTCGAGCTATTTTCTACGATTTATCGAAGAATCTGGGTCGTTGATCTTTAATCATTGATCACCTGTTGTCCATTTCTTTTGTTAAACAGGGGAAGACTGGTCAAACCCAGTCAAAAAGAACCCAACTCGGGTTTGACCGAGCCCAACCGAGTCCATCTCCTTCTCTCTCTTTTCTCTCGCACGTCGTCCGCCTTTTCCGGCGCAGCGGCTACGACTTCGGTTTCTACTTCTACAACTGGGATTTTTATTTGGATTAAATTCAGTTTGCCCCATCGTACTTTAGGTCAATAATCAGTTTGGTCCCATATCTTTTTTTTTAATAACGTTGGTCCTTGAAATTCTATTTCACATCAGTTTAGTCCAATTTTTGAATTGCCCTTCTTACCATGACGTTATGCGCTGAGTTGTCCGCGACACAAGGGCCCAGTTTCTGACTTAAAATGGCAAAATAGTCATTTTATGTTTTTAAACAAATATCTCTCTCCCCCCTATATCCTTTCTCCTTATCTCAGCTCTTCTCCACCGCACTCTCCCGCATCGGCCTTGCCGTCATGGGCAAGAACCTCGCCCTCAACATCGCCGAGAAAGGCTTCCCCATCGCCGTCTACAACCGCACCTCCTCCAAGGTCGACGAGATCGTCCACCGCGCCGACACTGAGGGCGACCTCCCTCTCTCCGGCCAGTACACCCCTAAAGACTTCGTCCTCTCTCTCCAGCGCCCTTGATCCGTCATCATCCTCGTCAAGGCTGGCGCTCCCGTCAAGGCCGGAGAATGTCTAAGACATTGGAGTAGGCATGGGTGGGGACCCCCCGGGCATGAGGCTAGGGCCGTGGCGAGCGCCTTCCTCACTGCCGGAGACGCCCATGCCGAGGTAGAGGAGGCCCCTGGCAGAAGCCTCGTGGATGCGGTGCTTGGTGTTCTCGTACCACTCGTTGCCGTCGTCGATGATGGCGTCGCCGGGCTCCATGTAGGCAGACAAGGCGGCGATGGTCTGGTCGACGGGAGCGCCGGCCTTGACGAGGATGATGACGGATCGGGGGCGCTGGAGAGAGAGGACGAAGTCTTTGGGGGTGTACTGGCCGAAGAGAGGGAGGTCGCCCTCGGTGGCTGCGCGGTGGACGGTCTCGTCGATCTTGGAGGAGGTGCGGTTGTAGACAGAGATGGGGAAGCCTTTCTCGGCGATGTTGAGGGCGAGGTTCTGGCCCATGATGGCGAGGCCGATGCGGGAGAGTGTGGTGGAGGCCTCGGGTTGGTGGTGAAGAGCTGAGAGAAGGAGAAAGGATATAAGAGGGAGAGAGATATTTGTTTAAAAAGATAAAATGACTATTTTGCCCTTTTAAGTCAGAAACTGGGCCCTTGTGTCGCGGACAACTCAGCGCATGACGTCATGGTAAGGAGGGCAATTCAAAAATTGGACTAAACTGATGTGAAATAGAACTTCCAGGACCAACGTTATTAAAAAAAAAGATGTGGGACCAAACTGATTATTGACCTAAAGTACGAGGGGACAAACTGAATTTAATCATTTTTATTTCCCAACGTAAGTATGCATTGGAGATCATTGAGGATGCACGGTTGTTGGGTGCATCCCCCATTGATACACCGATGGAACGAGGATTGAGATTGTCTGACAAGAGTGATTTGCTCAAGGATCAAGGTCGCTATAGGAGGTTGGTAGGGAGGTTGATTTATTTGACTAAATCAAGGCCAGATGTTACTTATGTTGTCCATGTGTTAAGTCGTTTTATGCATCAGCCGAGAAAATCTCACCTGGAAGCAACACTTGGAGTTGTGTGTTACCTCAAAAGTGCACTCGGCCAAGGTCTTTCTTCTTCTTCTTCAATAATGACCTCAGATTAAGAGCCTTTTGTGATTCGGATTGGGCAGGGTGTCCGCTTACTAGACAATCTACTTCGGGCTATTGTGTTTTTCTTGGACCTTCTCTTATTTCTTGGCGATCAAAGCGTCAGAAAACTGTATCATTGTCATCAACAGAGGCAGAATATCGTGCTATGGTCGGAACCTGTTGTGAGTTGACTTGGCTGAGAAACTTACTTAAAGATTTGGGTGTAGAGCATCGAGAACCTGCCTCACTATATTGTGATAACAAGGCAGCGCTGCACATTGCAGCGAACCCTGTTTTCCATGAGCGAACCAGGCATATTAAGATGGACTGCCATTATATTAGGGATAAAATCCAAGACGGATCTGTGATCACAAAGTTTGTGAGTTCATCACATCAACTGGCAGATGTATTAACCAAAACTTTGGGGAAAAAGATTTTTGTTCCTATGATTCGCAAGTTGGGAGTGCAGGATATTCACTCTCTAACTTGAGGGGGGCGGAGTGTAAGAAAATATTATGTAGTTGGAAAGAATATTAGAATATCATCTATGTTAGGAATGTGAATATATGTTTCCTAATAGATAGCTTGATTGTAGGATAGTTTCCTAGTTGGTAACTACTAAACATTGTATATGAAATCCCTTCTGTATCAATGAAATTCACTTAGCCAAATTATCATCTTTTCAAGAGCTGGGAGTATACCAGTTGACATTCTCTTGCTGAAGACCCCAAAAGGCAACAACGCTCTTCACATAGCTGCTCAATTCAACTGTTCAAGCATACAAATTTCTTCAAGCAATTCTCGAGAAATTTTAAATGCACACCTCTAATATCTTAATACACACCCCTTACTTAATACACCATATATCAAGTTTTTCATTTCAGTATTATACTTAATACACATCCCAAACTGCCTAAAATACCCTTAATTTATGAAATATTTCATTATTTAATATAATTAATCTATATTTACTATTTGGTACCACTTTTTACATATTATTTCATCTAATTTTTGTTAGAAATTTTTTATTATCATTGTTCAATTTATAATCAAATGATTATTGTTATATCCCAACTCCAAATCATCAATACAAGTTTTCAAAATTCACAAGATAGTAGAAGTGTAGAAGTACTGTAGCTATTAAACATAGATATCTAGTTATTCGATAAAACATGTCATGATAAAGATGCAGTACTTGAGAATATGATATGCAAGATCAAACTAAAACTAATACAGATAAAAATAAAAATAAAAAAATAAAAAGAAGAAGAAGAAAAAAGACAACCCAAATGAATTGTGGAGAAGAGTTGAAGTTATGAGAGAAGACGTACTTTCAACGATTTTAAGGTAGAAGATGTTGAAAA
>NC_020491.1:15019034-15042022 GCF_000184155.1 Fragaria vesca subsp. vesca
ATCTTAATAGAAACATAAAATAATAGAAGTGTGTATTAAGAGATTAGGGGTGTGTATTTAAAATTTCTCCAATTCCCTTTCCTATCAAAAAAAAAAAAAATTCCCAAAGCACCTTCGATTTTCGTTGTTTTGGGCCACCAACATCAAAGATGACACTACTATGCACATTGCTGCTAGGGTAGGTTGTGTTGAATTAATTGTCACCAATCGCATCCTCACCTACATGAATATTCACGAAGCCTCATCATATGGCACAAGAGCAGATACCACCGCCTCCTTCATCCCATTATATAAAAGCACAATAAGTTGTTCCACTAGGGAAAAAACCTAACAGAGCAAGAGTCGCAATTTGTTTTTTTCTAATGTAACTAAAATATATTAACTATTAAATGTAGATAACGTAAATGTAATAAAATAAACTATTAAGTATTAACTTCATCTTCATTCTCCATCATCAATTTGAACAGAAGGTTAGACGGTTAGACCCAACAAGTGTATAAGCATTCGAAGACTCCACTGAAACTACGTACTAATTGTGAGAAAAATAAGTATCTATGTCTTCTTGTGAGAATAAACAAAGACCATCTTCTTTTGAAGGATACTTTATCATCTGGCTGTAGAAATGTTAAGGGTTTTGATGTCACATGAATGACTCCCTCAAATTCTAATTTACACAAAGAACAACTGCATCTTTCAATCAAAAGAAAAATAAAATAAAAGGACAACTGCATCTTTGTCCCCTTTTGAGAATAACGAAAGACTATCTCTTAATCTAATTGCAGAAAATGTTAATTTAGTGACATATGCTCCAACTAATAATTGTGAAAAGAACAACCGTAGGTAATTGGTTAAACAAAAGATCCAACAACCGTATATTTGTCTCCTTGTGATAATAAACAACGTCTGTCAAAAACAAAATTACTGAAAATATTAATTAAGACCAAGACAGAAAACTCATGCGCCATATATATATTATCTCCCCTTAACCTCTTAGAAACTACTCCAATCACAATTGTGTTGACACATTCGAGATCTATAATTGCAATTGTTCACACAGCACGTCCTCTTCTAAAGTTGAGACATGGAGATCATCAATGCCATGGATCCTTCGCTGTATAAGGCAGCAGCATCCGGTGATATTCGTTTTCTCAGAGAAGTTAGAGCTGGGAATAGACCAGTTGACATTCTCTTGCTGAAGACCCCAAAAGGCAACAACGCTCTTCATATAGCTGCTCAGTTCAAGCATACAAATTTCTTCAAGCAATTCCCAAAGCACCTTCAATCTTCGTTGGTTTGGGCCACCAACATCAAGGATGACACTCCCCTGCACATTGCTGCTAGGGTAGGTTGTGTTGAATTAGTTGAGTTCCTCATCGATCACGCAAGAGAGTTAAAGATTGATGCAGCAGATGTGGAGACCGGACCAGCCGATGCTGAAGCTTATAAAGAGTTACTTCGAATGACTAATTCGGATAAAGATACAGCTTTGCATGTTGCTGTCAAATCCGGGCACCATGATGTTGTGATATTGTTAATGGATGCCGATCCAGAATTGAGCTGTTATACCAATAACGCAAACGAATCTCCTTTGTTCTTAGCTGTCAGCAAGGGGTTTCCGAAAATTGGTTCTTGTATTTTGGACAAGTCTCCGGCATCTCTTTCTTTCAAGGGGGTTAAAGGTGTCACAGCTTTGCATTCTGCAGTAACCCGCAATTCAACCTGCAAAGGTAACTCTTGTTGACACACACACACATATAGTCCTTATTAGGTTCAGACATTCATTATTTATTCAAAATGTACGAGTTTCTTAATAGAACCACTTTCCGGTCATTTTTTTTAAATTATAGCCAATTAGTATATAAATATATATGACATGATTATTTATGCAAAATTTCAGCTAAATTGGTGACCGTTAGCTATATGATTCTAATGAGTGAACCGAATTTGTTCAAACTAAACCGTTCGTGTATTTCACAGTTTTAAATACTTTAACGATTGTCGATATGTTTTAAGACTTTCATTATATGTTTTAAGAAATATGTGGCTACTGAAATTCTCTTGCTACTTTTAAATGAAATTACCGAATAATTAACACTTGTATCTGTCCGTGTAATTCTAGTTGACTAAAACTTTATGCATACTAGCTATGAGCAAAAATGCAAAATTGTTATCGAGGGATATGGATACTAATCGCATGCACTATTTTGTCCAAACATGTATAGATATTGTGAAGCTCATGGTGTCCAAAAATCCTCAAATAATCAAAGAAGCTGATGAACTTGGTTGGACTCCCTTACACTATGCAGCATTCAAAGGGAATGTTGAAGCAATTAGACTACTGATAGAATGCGCCAGTTCTGTGGCTTACATCTTAGACAAATGTGGAATGTCTGCTCTTCATGTTGCGGCCCACGCAGGCCGCATAAAAGCAATGAAAGAGTTAATTCGATTACGGCCGGATACCTGTGATTTGCTCAACCACAAAGGCCAAACGGTTCTTCATGCTGCTGTTTTGGGTGACAAGCGGCTTGTGATCAAGTATATTTTGAAGACGCGTGAGCTAGCAGGACTTGCAAACGTAGCAGACAATGAGGGAAATACTCCTTTGCATCTGGCTGCCTATAAACAACGTCCCTTCATTATGAGAGTCTTGGCGAGGGACCCTAGAGTTGACAAGACTGCAACTAATGATCATCATTCGAAAGCCACTGACATATTCCTTGGCGACAGTATTGAGCTGGTAAGGAACTTATGTATGCACAGATATAAATGCACTAAAATGTCGTGGATATATGTATCTTTCTGTTTTGGAGACCATGGTTTATCTCCTTTCATTTTACCTATAAACACCTTGGTACCTCAAATATATTGTAGGACACCTTTGGTAGGTACACAGTCTTGCGAGTTCTCGGGAGGTCTATCGGTGTGCCAATTTTCCAGCGATCTGTCCGCCGTGACTTTATGAAATTAGAATCATCAGAGGAGGAGAATGCTAACCCCACCGCAACGACCATTCCAAACGAAAGAGCTGTCAAAACTTTGCTTGACGACTCAAAAAAATTTGACACAAATCTACTAGTTGCGGTGCTCATTGCTACCGTCACTTTTTCAGCACCTCTGACCATGCCCGGAGGTTTCCATAGCAACGGAGAGGCGATTCTACACCGAAGGCTATTTTTCATATTGTTCGTCTTATTTGACACCATCTCCTTCCTCTTATCACTCTTTGTGGTGTATAATCATTTTATGTTGTCAAATGAGTCACGAGTCATTCTAGCCACGCCTTCAGATTATATTCGCTATTCCATTGCATCAATGGTGGTAGCATTTGCTTCGGGTGTGTTTGTAATGCTACCCAAGTACAGTCCACTCGGCATTTTGGTCATTGTGATGTGCATCGTTTTATGCTTCTTCATCCTCATAAGGATGAGGTTTGCCAATCCACCAACTAGGCGAGAAATGAAGAGACGCATTTGGCTCCGTTCCCGCATAATTTAATGGCGGGCCGTTCCAGAAAAACTCTACTTTGGTACTCCTTTTGTAAGCTCCACATATATACGGATATCTTATTGCATTCTGGGATTTTTGGGTATCCTGCATGTCAGTCAAGTCCAAGTCCAAGACATGTATGATCTTCTTAATATCTATAGGTCTTCTCATTAAATAAATTCGAATTGTATTCCCAACCCGCAATTCATTTGTTTCATATCTGAGTTGATATAACCCACTTTCAGAAATTGAAAAATAGTGAAACAAATAGGAAAGAGGTCTCAATCAGCCACATGCTTCAAGCAATGCAATTTAAATGCTGTTAAGAAGTCATATATAGCGGTATCTATCAGTCATATACTGGTATTTCGATAGCAAGGAGCAACAGACAAGGATAGTACAAGTGCAACACAATACAGAAAACACAATGTATCAAAAAGGCAAGGGACAGGACAAGTCAAGTATAATTGCTGGGTTTTGGAATTGGAAACACATTGTTCCAGTTCCAGACACGAATAATTAAGTTTGCCCAAACAGAAATTCCATCCAGAGCATGCATACAAGACCAATATGGAGACACAGTATTTGAGACCTAAGCTCAGCTCAACAACTGCAATGCAAGACCAGAAAGGAAGATGTCTCAAGAAGACCCTTGCCATTTCACTAAGAAAATTAAGTGAGCAATGCAGAAAATAAAAAATAAAATAAAAAACTCTGAATCTTATTCCTATGATCCAAACACGCAGAGCAATCTTCAAGATTAAAGCTTGAACTACTCTAAGTTAATGGGAGAATCCAAATCACCTCTATCATATTATTTCTCAGGTATTTGAACAACAAGGTACCTGCTTTGAACACTATACAATAGTGCCAGCATACAGAGACAATTTAGTGCAACTAGGAATGAGTAAGAAGGCTACTTCGCTTGAGAATAAGAAACTATGATGTATTTGGTACTCTACTTCCAAACTAAGTACTAGATCAGACTACAATTACAATATGACTACTTGGATAAAATGGTGAGATTTTGATCCAATGTGCTCTGTTATTTTGTTATCCACAGTGCCCCACATATATGAATGACAATGAAGAAAAAGTTTCAACTACCTACTTATATTACTCTTTAACTACACGTCACAGAGGATAACTTATGCCGCCACAAAATTTAATCCATAATATATGAAGAACCCAAATGATGGATATAAATTATCAGAGTTAGATATATCTTCTTTATCTCATTAGGAACTTTAGGAAACAAAGACTGCACACGAATTATTAATGAGCAACTGCAAAGAGGTGGCAAAAGCATTTACAACAGGGATTGCAAAATGAACCTTGAATTTTTTTTTTTTTTTTTTTTTCACATATAAACATTTGATAAGCTTCAGCAGCTAAAGAGCACAAGTTACTTTCATGTTTGAATGAGTGAATAGAATTCAAGGATGAATATTATCACACCCTGGGGGATTACTAATAAAGAAGCTGATAAAGACCATAATTCAAGAAGAGGCCAAAGGATCACCAAACCTGCATAGACTCGGAGAGTCGGAGACAATATGTAAGTTTGTAGAAACAGAAAATGCAAAATGCAAAAAAATGCGAACGAAAAGACTCATTTATTTTCCAAAATCTAGCATCTTGAAATCAAAACTAAGATGAACATAGTAAGCAGTTGAAAGGACCCAAAGAGTTTTCAAAGCAGTGCAATCATAGGTTGCAAGTTGTAGGATCCATTTTTGTTTTCTATGGAAACCAGGGGTAGAGGAGCATAACCTCAAAGATTTGGTCATGGTATTGGCCCAGAAAAACTTGGTAATGATACCTTATCCTCCAAAAATCATTATACTTTCTAAGGAATTACCCTTCCTTTATGTCTTGGTTATACAATGGCAGCTGCTCAAAACTTTAAATATGCATGTTTCAATTGAAATACTGAGTAGATTGGTTACTTGAGTACCCACTATACGTAAGCAGACTTTTATGTGTAGAATATATTGTATAAGAGTAGCTTATAGCATCCTAGGAAAAAAGCTTGATCCACATTACATTCAACACATCCAAGGAAAAAAAAGATCCACATCCAACACATCCAAACACATATGAAATGATTATGAAAGGGAGAAATTCAACTACCAACCTTTATTCACGCAATCACCACAGTATCATTGTCCACATACAATGACTTATGCAGTGAAAGGGTATTCTATCCAACATGATACATAAAGCCAAATAAAGAAAATAAAACATTAGACCTAAAACTCCATCTTCACCTATCTTGCCCATATTCCATACCAAAGAAATGAACAGAACTACTGTGTCTGCAAAATTTAGTGATACGAGTAACTATAAAGAGGCGTCAAAGACATTTATAAACAAGGATAGCAAACTGAACCTCAAATTATCCATCTCCACTTGATCAGTTGCAGCTCACCAGTAGATATGTATACGAACGGCTCCACAACCTCCCTCTCACACAACTCCTCAATGCTGCGACCACTGAATATCCTTAATATTAATCCCTTCCTTCACCATCTCATAAAGCGGACTCAACTCCCTCAGCTTCTTCACCTGCTCCACCGTAAGCTTCACTGCCCTGTCAATCTCCTCCTCAGTTGTAAACCTCCCAATCCCAAACCTAATCGAAGTATGCGCCATGTCCTCATCCACCCCCAACGCCCTCAACACATACGATGGCTCCAAACTCGCACTAGTACAAGCACTCCCACTCGACACCGCCACCTCCTTCAGCCCCATCAACAAGCTCTCCCCCTCCACATACGCAAACGACAAGTTCAAATTCCCCGGATACCTCCTCTCAACACTCCCATTCACCACCACCTCATCCAGCTGCTCCTTAATCCCCTTCAACATCCTCTCCTGCAAATAACTAATCCTCTTCTGATCATACTCCATCTCCTTCTTCGCAATCTCGCAAGCAGCACCCATCCCCACAGCCAATGGAGTCGGAACCGTCCCGCTCCGAATCCCCCTCTCCTGCCCCCCTCCATTCATCTGAGGCTCCACTCGAATCCTCGGCCGGCGCCTCATGTACAATGCACCAATCCCCTTCGGCCCGTAAACTTTATGCCCACTCAACGACATCAAGCTCACATTCCACTTGTCAACCTCAATCGGAATCTTCCCCAAAGCTTGAGCCGCATCGGTATGAAACGGAATCTTGAACTCCTTGCATATCTCTCCGATTTCCTCCATCGGTTGTATCACTCCGATCTCATTGTTGACCGCCATTACAGAGACTAACCCGGTATCGGGTCGGATCGCGGCCCGGAGCTGATCCAAGTCGATAAGCCCATCGGGCTTCACCGGAAGATAAGTGATCTCGAAACCCTCCTGCTGGAGATGGCGGCAGGAGTCCAAGACGCACTTGTGCTCCGTCTGGGTGGTGATGACGTGGCGCTTCTTGTCTCGGTAGAAGTGCATGACGCCTTTCACGGAGATGTTGTTGCACTCGGTGGCCCCGGAGGTGAAGACGATTTCTTTCGGGGAGGCGCCGATTAAGTCGGCGACTTGGGCGCGGGCGGTTTCGACGGCGGAGTCGGACTCCCAGCCGTACATGTGGGTCCGGGAGTGGGGGTTGCCGTAGCGGGTGAGGTAGTAAGGGAGCATGGCGTCAACGACTCTGGGGTCCACCGGAGACGTCGCCTGCATGTCGAGGTAAAGCGGCCGGCCGGAGATTTTGACCCCCTTCATGGAGACTCCGGCGGGGTCGTCGTAGACCTCAGCGGCAGCGGCTGCGGCGGTGGAGAGGGGGCGGAAGAAGGAGGATGAGGGTTTTGGGGTTAGGGTTTTGCGGAGAGAGGAAGCTAGAAGCTTCGAGGCCATTTTGGGGTTTCAGGGGTTTCGTTGCTATGCGGCAAAGTGGAGTTTTGGGTCTAAGGCGCTCAAAGGTCACCGACTTCTTGAAGATGAAGGAGAACACGTGGGAGGGTGTGAGCCCTGAGTTGTGAAACGACGGCGTATTGGGGACACGTTCTAGTTTGCTTTAAATAACAACAAGACGCCTCATCTTTTTCACTTCTTTTATACACGTTTATGAGTGTTACCCAGATTTCAGATCCAAAATTTAGGTGGGGGGAAGAAGAAGAAGAAGAAGATTGAAGAGGATACACTAACCAAAACCCATTTGCTCTAAATCTTTTGTCTCTTCAAAACCCACTTTGTGTTTGGTGGTAAAGGTGGAGTCCTTGTAGTTTTTAAGTAGTGCCATTTTTCACATACTTGGTAATATTTTCAGTTTTGGTAACTTCCCCAGTTCCCAACAGAAACCGAAAAAGGGTTAACTTTTTGGGGTTGGAAGAATCAAAAGGCCTGCAGCTTCTTCTGGTATGTCTTTCTTTCTGATAATGTTTCACTCTTTTCTTTGACATTGTGATATTTTGCCAAATGTTTGCTGAAATTAGAATTGGTGGAATTGGATTGGTGTTGTGCATGTTTAGATCTGAGTTGATTTTGTTGATGTCTGCTATTGTTTAGTGCTCCCATGGCAGTTACTTGAAGTGTACTTTGTTTTGGATTGGTTTAGTTGGAGAGTGTAGGTATGTGGGTGAACTTGTTAAGGATTTTCAGTGATGTCAAATAGTCTGCTATGTGAACATGGAAGGGATATTGTTATGGGGATTATATTTTGGGTCTCGGTTATGGTTTAGTTGAATATCATGATGATTGGCTGAAGTTTGATCAGTATAGTTTTTGTTATATAACACGATTCTCTTTCTTCCTTCTGCCATGGTATGTAGATCAGCTTGAGTGAACATGTATTTGGTTCCAGGAATGTTGATTTGTGAAACTAAGAAAATCTACGATGTATGTGTTTTGATTCGATTGGAAGATTGTATTTTGTTTCTGTTTTCTGAATACGAGCATTGAACTTTTAGCAGGTGTTATAAGGAGGAAGGTTGAACCTTGAAGATATTCAGGATGTTCAAGCTATCTCCTCGCAGGAGCCCGAGATCTAAAGGTTTCAAGGTGAAGCATGTACTACAAATATGTATTTTGGCAGGTGTTTGCATCTGGCTTGTTTACCAAGTCAAGCAGTCTGGAGCCAAGAAATCACAGTTAGCTGCAAGCATGAAGGATGGGGAAGGAATTGTAAAGTTGGGAAGAAAGGACCTCAACCCTCTTCGGGAGGAGACTGTGGTTGAAGATGCAAGGCACAAGGAGGAGGAGGAGGAAGAAGAAAACAGGAATCTGGAAGAGCCAAATAAGCCTGAAGAGATCGGTAATGTAGGAGGAGGCAGTGGAGAAGACCAGATAAATGAGAATGATCAGTCAAAAGTTGAGGAGACAAGGGACGAACATGTTGATTCGGTAGAAGATAAAACAACAGAAGTGACAAGGGAGACTATTAATGAGGATAGCACTGGGAATGAAAATGAAGAGATCAAGGATGATGTTGATGGAAACACGAAGAATGATGATGTCAAAGAGAATGAGACTGAGGAGAGCAATGAAAAGGTAACTGAAGAAGTTAAAGAGAAAGAAAGTGAAGAGGTGAAGGAGACTGAGGAAAGCAATGAAAAGGTAACTGAAGAGGTTAAAGAGAAAGAAAGTGAGGAGGTGAAGGAGACTGAGGAAAGCAATGCAAAGGTAACTGAAGAGGTCAAAGAGAAAGAAAGTGAGGAGGTGAAGGAGACTGAAGTGACCAAAGAAAAAGAAGGTGAAGAGGTGAAGGAGAATGAAGAGACCAAGGAGGAAGGAACATCAGAGGAGAGTCAGGCGGAGGTCAATAAGGAGGAGGGGGAAGAACACAATGAGACAGATAAAGAAAAGGAGGCAGAAGAGAAGGAAGCTGATAAGATTGAACAGGTGATTTTATCTGATGACCAGGTTCAAAAGAGAGGTGAAAAACACAATGAGGAGGCAAGAGAAGAGCATTACAAGGCTGATGATGCTTCCAGTGCTGTGGCTCATGAAACTCAAAATGGATCAACTGATAATGAACAAGGTGGTTCAGTAAACACTAATGAATCAGAACAGTCAGTTCAGCAGGAGAACAATGCAAATAGCACTGTAGTGTATGATGACAAAAACAAGTTGGTCTCAAACGAGGGAGCAATTGAAAGCATTGAAAAGAATGATGCTCAAAATGCTACCATATCCAAAGTGGTTTCTGAGGAGAGTAATCCTTCTGAAACAGAGAATGGTTCCAAATCTAGTTCAACAGAATCATCAGACCAGCAGCAAGGGGACACCAAAAAAGATGACTCTGCTCAGCAAAATGTTGTCACAGAGCAAACTGAGAGATCTGATGTAGCTACTAACACTGAGCAACAAGACTCTGGCTCAACAGTTTCCACCACAACTGAGAAGGGTGATACAACTAATGGAGAATCCATAGATGCTTCTAGTAATTCTGAATCAGTTGTGACAGATAATCAGACTGTCAACTCCAATACATCTACTGAAAAAGAGAATGGTTCTACATCTTCAGACTTGAAGATCGTTCAAAAGACAAACAGTGACGCTGTGGAAGAAGGAACACAAGAAAGTATACTATCTCAGAAAACAAATGACAATACTGATACTGGAGCAGAGCAACAAGTTGATTCTTCTAATTCCACAGAGCAGCAGGATAAAGATGCATCCTCAAGCACAGATAACAAAACTGGTGCAGGCCAGAATGAAAATGACAGTGCTGTTCAGAACAGCACAAATGGCAATGGGAATACAGATGCAAACCAAGGAGAATCAGTTGACTCTTCCAATTCTTCTGTATCACAAGAGAAAGAGGCATCTCAGAACACAGATAGCAATGCTGATTCTAAACAGAAAGAGAATGAGAATGTTGTTCAAAGCAATACCGATGACAATGCAGATGTGGGCCAAAAGGAATTGGCTAATACATCAGTATTCTCAGACACCAATGCTGAAACTGGGAATAATCAAAAGGAGAATGTCGCTCAGAGCAACGCAAATGAGAATGTCGGTCAGAGCAACACAAATGACAATGTCGGTCAGAGCAACGCAAATGAGAATGTTGTTCAGAGCAACACAAATGAGAATGTTGTTCAGAGCAACACAAAAGAGAATGAGGGTGCAGGAGGAGAAGAATCTGGTAATGCTAAGGAGAACGAAGCTTCCTCAAGTACAAATGACAACACTGAGGCGCAGAATGTCAATGTTGAGTCTACAAATACTACAATCCCTGAAGAAGAAAAAGAGGCTCGTATAGACCTGGACACTTTGCCAGATAGCAAAGTTGAAGTGCATAACAATGATGCTGCAGAGTAACACTCTTGGTGATAGTTTATTGAGCACGCCTTTATGTCATTTTGTCTTTCATCTTTTTTCTTCCAAGGTAATTAGGCATAACTGTAACGTTCTTTGTTCATTATATTTCATTGTGATTATAGTGCTAAAGATTAAATATCAATCAACTTTCAAGATGCTGTTTGAGTTGTAACTTCTACGTAATGAGAATGTACAATTTGGATGCTATTTTCTCTGTTCTATCTGGTGACGATTGTCTTCAGTTTTTCATTTCAATATCTGGTTCCTCAGTTTGGTACTAATGCTCTAATTCGCCGCGTATAACTTTCAAGATCAATGCATCATCACAGTCTTGCTTTATGGCCTAAAGGCTGACCTCTCACTCTCAAGATCTTTGTTCGGCTGTTGTGCAGTAGAACTGACTGATCCCTACGACCCTACCTGAAAAACTGAAAATTGACGCAGCAGCACATCCGAGTCCAACTAACTTGACATGATTATAATGTCCGAACAAAGTTCGGGAAGGAGAAATTACTTGGATTGTAAGACAATGCTGAGATAGGGAGGGAGAATATACTTGAATGTGGATATGCAAACAAAAGACGATGATGAAAGTGTCAAAGATGCGGAACCATCCTTCCTTCCTCTTTTAAGGTTGTTAAGCAATTTTACCTTCAGCAACAGTAATTTGCCTTATTTTTATCTTCACCACTTGTAATCAAGATTCTGATTCTGGTTTGATTCATGACTTTAATACTTGCGGGGAATGACATGGTGACCAATGCAGGGTATGTGGAACATATTAATAAGTCGCACAACATTCCCATCAAGTGAGATAAGCAGTCAACTGAAAGGAGAAAACCCATCAAAACCATCTTATTTTGTGTCATTGATTACAACAGATTTATCAACTTGACAAAAGGTCTTGATCCAGATTTCATAATGCAAAATAATTGCAGGCATTGATATCCAACAAATTTCCAAAAGAGCAAGCCTAACTCTGTTTTGACATGAAAAATATGAAACGGGAATTATTCCAAACGGTATCTCAATGAAATGTGCCACAATGCAGCTTAATGGTGGTCTTCATTCTTGATTTCAAAGAGGCCATCAGGACCTGTATACCAGAGACAAAACACATTAGATAACAACACTACACTCAAGACAATCTTAGGAAAAAGAAAAACAGAACAGAACCAAAGCAGCATGTGAACCTTTTAGGACATGAAAATTGCTAAAAGCATTAATTTTTTACTTGCTCTGCATTTTGAGAGTTTGAAATGCAACAATCAACGTCACAAAATTGCAGAGACGAAAGTGCAGCAGTTTAGCTAACAATACTGACCAAAGGAGCAATTTAACATATTATTGGTTTTGGTTCAGGGTTCATATGGTGTTCATCTATTTGGGATTAATAAAGATATATGCGATATCTGAGTCATCCCAATTGTTAAAACGGAATATATCACATAACTTCTATTGCCAATGCACCGATTCACCAACCCTGAAATTATTTGAAAATCTCAGTAATAGGGGCCAAATCACATGCTGACCTCCATTCAGATAACAAAAATCGTAGAGAGGTCATGAAAACAGTTCAGACATGTCATTCCAATGCGTACCTAAACCACATTCAGTCTTGATGTCCTCAGTAGACATAATGATAATGGTATGTGAAAACCCAAAACAATTGCTAGCTAAGGGGAAATCCCATATAGTTTTGAAATGTCAATTATCTCACACATAGTTCAAAAGAAACTTCAAACAAAACAAGTGCCCCTGAAAACCCCAATCAAACACAGAATCCATCTTAGGAGAAGATAGATATCGTGTATGTTGTCTATTAAATGAGACAACAATTTAAATCCAACTAAATGTTAACAATAAGGAAAACAAAGGGAGTCCGTTAGGTGAATCGAAGCTAATAATAAATACAGGGCCATAACGATGTTCAGAAGCATACCCCATGGGAACTCCTTGTTGCGGATATGCAAATATGGGTACGGCTGCAAATATAACAACACAAAACACATATTATCACCAAAACCTAAAGGTAAAGGTATAAAGCATACCCAAAAAAAATCCAAATTGCAACAATAATCTAAACATAGATGGCACTGCCTACGGAAGCAAACATTTCAGGCTAGAGAAGGAAGCTCACAGGAGGCGTTTCGTAGTGATGATGACCCTTTGACAGGATGTAAACAGCTAGCCCAGTGCACGAAACAATGCCCAAGTATGTAATCTTCTCCCACTTGGCCGTCTCGTCTGTCAAAATAAAACAAATACATCAACAAAAGCAAAATGCAATACAACCTTCTTTCGATATCTTTTCGCTAAACACAACACACCTAATCCATCTCAAAGTTTCAAATGCCAGTCAATATCAATATGCATCTCAAATTCAAGCCCTACACCAAACAAGCTAGCTTTCAAATCAATCAAATTTAGTCAAACATATTCACTCTATTCGTATCGAACAGATTGGAGAGAAAACCCTAATATTGATCCTAGCTCCAAAACGTTAAATCGAACTCACAGATTCACAAATTTTCACAATTCAAAATAAAAATCAAAACTCGCATAGTGTCGAATTCGAATGAGCATGTATATGTGCGTTGTGGAGCTGTGATTATTAGAGAGAGATAGAGATTGGAAATTACAAGCATCGTCGTGACCGGCGGAGGAGGAGAAGGAGCGCTTGGGCTGGGCAGAGGAGCGAGAGCCACCGCGCAGGGCGGTCCGGAGGGCACCAGATCGGAGCATCGCCATCGCCATTGTTCTCTGAGCAGCTCGCGTTTCACTATTTCGTCTATGTTAAAGCAAGTGTCGAAATGCGACTATGGATCCCCTTCTTATTTTTCAGATGATGAGAAAGGACCAATGGGTCCTGGCTTGTTACAACAAGGGCTTTTTGTAAATGGGCCTAACTTCATTACACTCCTCTAACGATCCACAAATTATGCTCTAATCCAAAAGGAAATTTATAAACTGAAGCTTATAGGCCCAAAAAAGAATAAGAGCGACGAAGATTAGTTAGAGCAGCAGCCTTGTAATTGACATCTCTAAACAAACATGAGTAAAAGTTACAGCTTCAAAATCTCTATAAATTCTGTGTCTTCAACTAAACTTAAAATTCTTCAAAAATGACATATCAAACTATTAATTGCAGCAGATCACCAACTTTGAATCGTCTTCAATTCCAATTCAGTAATAACAACTTGTGAACTATGGTCTATTGGTTTTTTTTAATTAACCAAAATTATGGATGTCACTCTCACGTCATGAAATACGTATAGTGAGGTCAAAAATTGTCTGTTTCTCCTCACAGAATTGGTCATCCCCATCATCTTTACAATATTGTCATTGCTGGCTTGTTGCCTGCTTCCTTGCAATATAAAATTTTTTACAACAGAGATTGAACACCCAAACCTAATTGAATAATAACTTATTTGAAAAGTTATATATTAAATGTTGAATAAGTTATTTTCATGTTGCCGTGTCTTTGAACAAATCAAAGAATGCGATGGACAGCCTAGCCAGTGACATATATATTTTATTACTCTGTAGCAATAATGGAGACTGATAATGTACATAGGGCATATACCCTACATAGAGTTGAAAATGCACTACTGCAGGTTATGCATCTAAGGATAGCCCATAAAAATAATATTTGACCAGTATATTTCCCAACTATAATCTTCTTGGTATAAGAAATATTGCATAAAGTAGTGCTTTTGATATTTGGCACCTAATCTTGACTATGTGCTTGTTGTGGTTCATATGTGGTCTACTCTTATAACAAGTCTCCTTTGTAAGCAATCTTGAATAAATCCTACTGTTTTGGCAAGTCATATCTTCACTACAATCCCAGAACATATCATGATGATTTCTATCTTCTTCATGTTTTCTCTCATTCTCTCCTCTTCCTATGCTGCTGTGCAAGATTTCTGTGTAGCAGACTACAAAGCTCCTACAAGCCCTGCAGGATACGCTTGCAAAAACCCCTCAGATGTTAAAGTAGACGATTTCGTGTACTCTGGCCTAGGAGTTCCTGGTAACATCTCAAATCTGAGCAAAGTGGGAATCTCAGCTGCACTTGTTGCGCAAGTTCCTGGCCTGAATGGCCTTGGTCTTTCGATGGTTCGCGCCGATTTGGAGGTTGGTGGAGTTGTTCCGCTGCATACTCACCGAGCTTCAGAGGCCATATTTGTTGCGGAAGGCAAAGTTATAGCGGGGTTCATCGCCTCGGATAACAAAGCTTATGTGAAAAATCTGAAGAAGGGTGATTTTATGGTGTTACCTCGAAGTTTGCTTCACTTCCAAGTAAATGCAGGTAGTACTCCAGCCCTTGTGTATGCTCTCTTCAGTAGCGACGACCCAGGTGTGCAGATTCTGCAGAATGCGCTGTTTCAAAACGATTTCCAAACTGAATTGATAGCAAAGACTACTCTCCTTGACACTGCTGAGATCAAGAAACTTAAGGCTCTTCTTGGTGGTACTAATTGAAGCATTGTAACAGCATGAATAATATATATTGTAACCAAATAATGTTTCAGCTGCTTTTGTTCTGTAATTTATTATGCTCTTACTGCTTCATCTAGTTGCATTGTATGTATGAAATAAACTGATTAATCAATCTTGCTAATAGTTTGATAGATATTTCATTTTTGTTTGTCTACCAAAATAAGCAGCTGATCGGCTAGGCAGTAGGCACTACGGAACTGAAAACCTTTTCTGCTAATAGAGTCAATATACAAAAACAAAACAAAAATGAACTAAAAGCTTGATGATGAGTAACAATTTAGTAGCTGATCAGTCATTAATCTCCATTTTAACCACTTTTGGGTGCCCGTTGTACTTGGGATGTCCAACGGCGTGGCGCTAGTCGGTGGTGATTGGTGAAGTCGTGGCTCAAACCTGGTTGAAGAATACGGCGGAGGAGAAGGGGTGGTGTCGTGGTGACGGGGTTGCGGACTTGTGGTGGTTTCTGGGTACTAGAGGTTTGAGTGCCAATAGTATTTGACTATTTGGGTGTCCAACATCCTTACGAGGCCCAAGAAAGACACTTGAACACGTCCATTCTTTCTGCAATCTATGAGTCTGGGCTGAAACATCGTAGCACAATACAAACATCGCGAGTCTTTCCCACAATGACCGAAACTTCAACCAACTCACCTAGTTCAAATTCAGGAGGAATATACGCGCAAACAAGGTTGTTTGTCATTCCCACATCGCTGCCATTTATTCACCGGCATAAAATTGCCTTCTGCGGCCTCCAAACCAAAACCAATCTCAAGCCCATAGCCAGCTAAAGGCCCGCTCACTTGGACCAAATCTGCTCACCAGCCCGGCCCAACAATCCCATTCGGAGTCAAGCCTACGCTCAACCTTAATTTCAAATTACGGTTTGTTGCCGGTTTTTCCGGACGTAGCCCTGCCTCCAACACCGGCACAGCTTCTTCCGTTCCATCATCCTCCAACATCTCCGATATAGGTCCAATGGAAACAAGATACACCCTAGCGCCCATAATCACCTCTCCGCCTGTTTCATTGCCCACTATCTCAGATGACTTCATCGCCTCCATCTCCATCTTCTTGTCACATGTACCTCCCCCGGTGACCAAAGAATCCACATGCACCACACAAGTCGTGGTAACGCTCGTACCTCAGATCCAAAGTCATTAAGAACGAAGACGAGAAGTCAAAAGTACGCAATGCTTTCCACCGGCAAAAATGATGAACCACTTGGAGATGTTGAATCGTCTCTTTCCTTGACAACGCTCCGGATCAGGTAGAACATAGGTCCCTAGCACATTGTCGATTCGAGCTACGCCTTTTTCATTACGCATACCAATGCGTAATCCTTTCATCGCCACCCAGAACGTTAAGAACTGCAGCGCCCCCCATCAATCTCACTTATTTTGTCATACTCTGCGAGAAGCAACATACAGTTGTTATAGAACCACGGTACCTCATAAAGAACCTGATTCTTCTCCTCTCTCTCTAAATTGAAACCCCATCCTTTTCCTGACGAATCGAGACGCTCTTTCAACCCCAAATGCTAGATAACGCTGCTGCGAACGTTGGCACCACCACCTCTCTCTTGGACAGAAGCCAACCATACAAATAGGAGTACGATTCACCAATCGCATCCTCGCCTCCAAAAATACTCATAAAAACATCATCAGGTGTCACAGAAGCAATCGTCACCGCCTTCGCCATCCTATCAGTCTATCACAGAAACACAATCAGTTGTTCAGATAAGGGAGGAAACCATAACAGAGCAAAAGCCATAAGATTGTGTATTACTTTATTGAAGAGAAAGTCAATCTTTTCTGTTAGAGTTTTGAGTTCTGTTTTAATAAGTTCTAGTCTTTAGGGTATTTGTTGCTTGCATTTGAATTCTTAGTTAGTTGCTTTGCTTACGGATGTTAGTGGATAACGTAAGCTGAATTATCTCTTTCTGTTAAGGTTATAAAGGCTATTTAAAACCTAAGTTTGTTCAATAAGATTATACAGATCATTCCTAGATACAACTAAATTTTGTGTCATTGTGTTCTGTTCTTAACATTTATAATATATGATTTCAACTCACACATTAACATAATGGATCAAGAATATTGGACAATAACCACACCACTCATTCTTTAACTCCTTGTGTGATCAGATTTGTGTAGTGACCTAGCATGGGATTCCATGTTTAGCGTTTGAATCTCAACTACTTGAGGGTGTTCGAATTCATGTGCCTACGTTTAGGGTTTAGGGTTTAGGGTTTTGCTAGATACCCTTGTGGATTTGGGTCCTAAAACTGATTAGCCTTTGACTAATGTTTAATTATTTTATGGTCACAGACTACCACGTACGTGATATTAACATGTTTACTGTCACATCCCGACCCTTAAATTTTTACCTTATTTACTAGCTTGGTATTAATAAGAATTTTACCATCTCCGTCAATGAGTTATGGTTTAATTGGTCCCTAGAGGGGTTTTGAGGGACGATATTTTCGGAGAATTATTCGTAGGAGAAAAATTTGACGACGGTAAAAATGTTAAATTTTAGCTAGTAAAAAGTAATTTTTATTAGGGTAATATTTTTCGGGATGTTTTATTTTGGAGTAAGTGTGGGTATATAGGTTTTGGACCGGTTGGGTGAGGCCCAAACCCATTTCTCCTCTCTCTCTCTCTTCTCCTCTCCCTCCCGACTTCTCTCCCGAGATCTCCCGACCCGAAAACTTTCCGGCCGCCGTCCGACGCCGTCCGGCCGAGATAGGAGGCGTGCTTGGTGTCGAATTGAAGCTTGGAGCATCCTCTACAAGTTTGGATAGGTGGCAGCCCGTGTCGCGCCGCCGTGAAGGAGAACGATCGTCGAGAAGTCACGACTGTGTGCAGGGGCGTTCTTGCCGGAACTTCTTTTTCCGGCCACCAAAATCGTAGTTGCCGGTCTCGTCTTGAAGCTCTCCCTTCCAGCAGCAAACCCCTAAAAGGATTCATCCTAACTCGAGCTAGGTAAGGAGAATTGAAGGTTTAAAGTTTCTAGGGTTCTTCTAGGATGTTTTTGCTCGATTGACCTAGTTAGGCTTGGAATTAGTGTTTGTGCTAGTTAGGAATGTTGTAAAGGGAGTTGAGAGGAAGATGCTGTTAAAATTTGGTGGGCATTGGAGGTCGCCGGAGTCAGCCTTCGGCCGCCGCTGTGGGGGAGATTTTTATGGTTTTAAATGTGGAATATTTAGGGGAGTTTATTGTTATGAATTATGGAATTTTTGGATGAGTTTTGGATAGGTTTGTGAATTTCCGAAGTTTGGTAATTGTGGCGGATTAATAAGGTAGAATCCGGCCCTTAGATTAAAATCATATAATCTGTGGAAGGGTGTAGTTTAGGCTGCTGGTTTTAGTGTTGAGGTGTGGACCGTATCGAAGTTAGACAATGATGAGCGTAAGTATGGCTCTCGGTTAATTTTGACTATTTTGTTTAAATATTGGATTTTTAGTTGGGAAATTAATTATATATTTGTGCCAGGGTTCGAGGGAACCTCACTGGAGTGGCGACTTGGATTTCGTAGGGCTTATGCCTAGAGTTGTGAGTGGACCTTTGTTTTAATTGAAAAGCATGCGATGAATTATCTTGTTGATCATTTATTTTCTTCTACTGAGATTTATTTTCTTTCTCGGATATTTGGCAATTTTCCTCCTTTGGAGAGATCCCGAAAATGAGATTTTCGGTGGATATGTTTATTGGATAATATGAGTATACTATGTATATAAATGCTAGATAGCCATACGTGCTTGATCCGTCATAATGAGGTAAAATACCATTATGACGTGACGTGAGTGTTAGACACAAGCGTAGTAGCCCTATATGAAAACTATTCTCTTTTCTGGTTCATATAGGGAGTCCACACGTATATACACTCGTGCTTTTCCGCCATAATGAGGAAAAATTCCATTATGGTGTGACGTGAGCGTTAGACACAAACGTAGTAGCCTTATATGAATTTCTATTTTGCTTATTCATTCATAGAATTCGTACAAGGAGTATAACAAGTATAAATATATATATATATATATATATATATATATTTTTATATATAATTTAGCCTGAGAGGCTTTATTTTTGTTAAGTTTGGAGACTAGCCGGAGTTAGTCATGAAATTACCAATCGTTGAGTTGAGAGCTTTTGAGCTGCCGCATGCAGTATATTTTCTATGAAATCCAAATTGGGAATGCATAAATATTTATTAATTTATTTTTGTACACTCACTCTAACGTGTTTCAAATGTTTTCCCCTGGACCATTTGTTTTAAAATGCCCAGTTTGTAGGATTACATAGTTGAGGTCGGGCGTACATAGAGATGAGGGATAGTCATCATATAGCTTTCGCTTGTTAATTTATTATGTTTCATTTCTTCCTATTAGAGTTGCTCTGAACCTATAAAGGGTTGGATATGAGATTTGTTTAGATTAGTAATTAATTTGGGTGGTGTTGTGATTTGGGGAGCATGAAGGCTCCAGAAGTTTAAGGTTGGATTTAAATTTTCAGAAGTGTTTACAGGTTTTATTAGGAAGGGTTGTCCATTTTCAAGGGAGGTTATGCCGATTTTTAGGTAACTTTCCTTGGAGGTGGTCCCCGCAGGATTTACTTCGGGTTTCAGGGTGAAATTCGGGGTGGGTCTTGACAGTTGGTATCAGAGCATTAAGTTATTCGATTCCTTTCTCTTTTTAGTACTACCTTATATTGTTGGTCACACTTAGTGTCTATAGAGTGATGGTCCAACCGCGGCGGATCTATTAGCATTATATGCTTTAGACACTATGTGTTGATTAGGTTTGTGATGTAGTTATTCTTGTCTTATTTATGGACAAAAGTGTGCCATAAATGTTTATACCTTCAAGACTATGCCTCCGTACGCCGACCTCTTGGGTAATCATTATGCTTTGAGTAGTGAAAAGGTGTATGGATTATGCCTTTTCCCGAGAGTTATCGAGTTGATATCATAAATTGTTAGAGTTCAATTGCGAGATGGGAACTCATATGCGTGGCAGCATTCCTTTCATGTGATCAATGATTGTTTGAGTTATGATTAAGATGCTAGGGTGAGCATCTCATGCGAATGTGTAGAAGGTGAAAAGTTTAATTAGAGCCTTGGAGTTCATTAATTATAGTGGGCAAGTGTGAAGTTGTTGTAGTCCGATAGAAAAATCTTGGATTCGAGTTATGTGACTTCTGGGAGAAAATAGTTGGAAAGAAAGTTCGAGGTAGTGGTGTTTTCTTTAAAGGTAAAGGTTAGTTGAAGTGATGTGGTGAGGTACCCATAGTAATTCAAAGAGGTACCTATGCGAGTTGTGGATGACTCTAATTTTGGGCTAATTAGTCACGGGGGATTTGTGGCTAATAAAAAGGCTATCAATTTAAAGAAGTTTGGATTGATGACCAAATTTCCAACTGCTTTGTCTGCAGCGAAAGTCAGTTGGGATTTTTGTAGTTAATGCTTGTTATGGTGGCGCATGTTCTGGCCATACAGCTCTAATTAAGGATATGTTCTTCTCCTTGGAATCACCATAGTAAAGAGTATAATCAGAGCATTTTGGAGAAGGAGGTTAATAGCAGTCGATGAATAGTAAGATTTTTGATGACTTTCGTATAAAAGATGGATTAGTTGAAGTTAGTTGAGATGTTCAACATATTGACTCCAAGATTAAAATTCTTTGGATTGTTGGCCTTACAAAAGTCATTGGTCAGTGCGTTGTGACAAATTGTTGTTGTGCCGTAGATGGGGAATTTTAGCAATTGATTGGTGGCACTAAATGTTTTGAGTTTCAAGCAAGTTTGGAATTATGGAGTGAGTTGTCGTTTATATTATTTTTAATCGTGGGGCAAGTATGGATTTTTTCGGGATTCTAGGTGTTTAAGTTTGGTTTCTAGTTTTGTTGAGTGTTTTGGGAAGATGGTAAATTTTGGTGGAATTGAAAAGTAATGGTGGAGTGAGAGCGGGATGGTTGTGGTCACTCTAGTTTTACGATAACATCTGGTGAATTTATTACGTGTTGTCATGGGTATTCTTTAGCAGTTGTGTGGAGTTGGTGGAAGGGGTAGCAGTGGAATAAAAACCCACTGGATTATAGAGCAAAAGTGTGTGGGTGTCCAAAGTAATTTTTTAAGCAGTGTCGTTCCAGGTGGTTGATTTAAGTCTTGAATTTGTGATCGAAGTTGGTTTAGACATCACTTCGTTCGCAATGGGTGACTAACTACGACACCTCTCTAGGAGGATCTGTTCACTCACCTTATTTCTAATTCGGTGAGATGGAGCAGAGTTTTTGGTTGTGGTGTGTGTGGGAATATATAACTTATTCCTATTGTAGTTTTTGGGTAGCATCCTCAGAGCTTGAAATTATGGAATGCGAATTCAACGCTTCAATTTGAAGGGTAGAGGTTCTGGTTATTTTGTCGAAGTTTCGAGGTAAATGATAAATTGGTAA
Organism: Fragaria vesca subsp. vesca; assembly: GCF_000184155.1. Lineage (NCBI taxonomy): Eukaryota > Viridiplantae > Streptophyta > Magnoliopsida > Rosales > Rosaceae > Fragaria > Fragaria vesca. The sequence goes on from NC_020491.1 coordinate 15,040,733, forward strand.
TTGTGTCGTAGTCATGGATCCGGAATAAATCCAGTGGTGATCCCAAGTGAGCTGGAGTTCATTTAAGCGATAAATCTTGGTGCCGTAAATCCTATGTGGTAGTTTGAGAGTTGCATGGTGATGTTGATTAGATGGTTTGTGTCGTTGTAGGTATATTCTATGTTGTAGCTTTATGGGAGAAGGTTTTCCCCTGTTGACTCAAGAAGCGTCTGGAGTCAAGGTTTATTAAGAGTTTTAATATAGAGAGTAATAGATTTTGATAGGTTGATCAGCGTCTCTTCTTGGGATCGTATTGTGGTGGGACCACTCATTGATCCAAGTTTGATTTGGGAGGTCTTCGCTATTTGGTTGTGCGTTCATCCGTTGGTGTCAGGATGATTAGTTGAGGCTTCTAGTGCGATTTCGAAACGGGTTCTGGCGGATATCAGAGATTTGTGGAGCTTTTGAACTCGAAGTTAGAGGACTTGCCTTTCGTGTGCTTTAAGTTATTACTTCTGGAACTTAAGCTGAGTTTAGCCATGAGTTTTGATTCTTACTTGAATTCATGGTTTTCGTTGGTGTAGTAGTGGGTCTTGTATAAAAAAATTTGTCTTTGCTTTTGTTAGTCGCATGTTATTGCAAGCTCGGTTTTCGAAGAATCTTTTTGGTGAGAAGCCGTGGCCCTAGAAGGTGTAGGAGACTTGAGCATGTCTGATTTTCAGATTGTTTTCTGCTATCAGATTTATTGTTGTTAGAGGTAGAAAAGAAGTGTGTTTGTCGGGTCCAAAAGTTTTGGCATTTAGAATCATTATTGTGGAATGGCTAGAGTGAGCCGTGTGTTTTTAAATGTTGCTCTTGGGGTCGCGATTGCATCCGAATAAGTAGCATGGTTGGAGATGTGAATTTTGTCAATGCTTAAAGAAGGTGTTCTATTTACGTGGATTTCAAAGTCAACACTACCAGAAAAAAGGCTTTAGCCGATGAAAATAAAAAAACCAAGCCGACGAATTATTTTTTCGTCGGCTAAAGTCCACTTTAGCTGACGAAATTTTCCTTCGTCGGCTAATTTGAAATTTTCGTCGGCTATGGTCAACTTTAGCCAACGAAATTAAAATTTCGTCGTCTGAATAATTTTTTTCGTCGGCTATAGTCTGTGAACTTTAGCCGACGAAATTTTTAAAAGTTTAGCCGACGAAAAATATAATTTCGTCGGCTAAAGTATTTAAATATCTGCAGATCTAGACAACAACTCATCTGGGAAAAAAACTATACGTAGAACCTTCAAACGTAAAAAAGTCGTGAAATAAGATA
>NC_020491.1:15042042-15049459 GCF_000184155.1 Fragaria vesca subsp. vesca
AATCACGGTATTCCGGTAAAGTCTCGGTGCCGATAGTTGCGGTCAATGCAATTTACCCTTATTATTCACTATGTTGCAGATTTGGTTTGTGGTGTCTGATTGACTATTGTGATACCTTTCCGGGAGCGTAACGGCCCTACGAGTCAAACTCATCGCTAATGCCATGACGTATGGGCTTTTTTGGCCAGCCGAGTTCGTTTAGGGCTTCAAAATGTAGTTTTCTTATTTCCGATTAGAGTTGACCGTTTCGATCGAGCCCTTAACGTTGTCGAATCCAGTTGAAATTTTTACCATAGACATATTTCGTCACATGATCATATCTGACGTTCAAATTTTGGTTTGTAAATTTTAGTCATCGGAATCACAACGTGTCTACTATTTACCGTTATTATTCCCTATGGGGAGCCCTATCGTCGGAAGGTAAATGTCTCAAAATTTTATATGGCCAGTTGCGTCTCATCTACGTGAGAGTTTTTGTGTGGAAGGTTTGACCAAACTACGTAATATAGAGGGAGATATAAGCGTTTTCGTGTGATAAGTGACGATGGATTAGGGTTGACCGTTTCGATCGAGCCCTTAACGTTGTCGGATCCAGTTGAATTTTTTACCATAGACATCTTTCGTCATAATGATCATATCTGATGGTCGAATTTTGGTTTGTGAATTTTAGTCATCGGAATCACAACGTGTCTACTAATGTTGTACAACTTTTTTAGTAGGTTATACAACTTTGTGAACCGACTCTACATAGGAAGCAAAATTATCAAAAATCTTGTGAAATAAGATGTGTTCAGGCTATGGTTCAAAAATCACGTAAATCGGGTAAACTCTCAGTGCCGATAGTGGCAGTCAACCTTATTTACTGTTATTATTCCCTATGGGGAGCCCTATCGTCGGAAGGTAAATGACTCAAAACTTTTATATAGGCGGTTGCGTCTCATCTACGTGAAAGTTTTTTGTGTGGAATGTTTGACCAAACTACGTAATATAGAGAGAGATATGAGCGTTTTCGTGAATTTATAGACTTTAGCCGACGAGATATTAAAAAAGTCGTCGGTTGAGGTCAAAAATTTTTGGGCGGTAATTTTCAAAGGATTTTAACCGACGAAAATATATGATTTCGTCGGCTAAAGTCAAAAAAATTTCAAAATTTTTAACCAAAATTTTTTGGCGGTCAACCAAAATTTTCAAAAAAGTTTAGCCAACGACTTTTCAAAATAATTTCGTTGGCTAAAGTTCTTTATATAAGAGTTTTACCGAAGATGGATGGTAAGAAGTCTATTTCGCCTGCCAGATTTTCTTCTCGGCCTAGCTCCGCCGTCAAGCCACCGGAGACCGCCACACTTGTCCCAAAAGCTTTGTCGTCGTCTCTACTTCATTGCTGGATAGGTGGTGCATCGAGTGGCGCCGCCGTGAGGGATAAATCGAGCTCCAAAACTCCGCCGGTTCGGATTCGGTGTCAATCGAATTTCTCCTTCCTTAGGTCACCATTTGGTGAGTTCTATATATGGATAAGTTGAGTTTGATTAGTACTACATTCCCCTAGAATTTGGTAGCTCAATTCGGTGTGTGTGAGGAGAATTGAAGATTTGAAGTTTTTAGGGTTTAAAATTGGGGATTTTTATATTTTGATTCAATTGACCTTATTAGGCTTAGAATTAGGCTTCGACTTCTTCTAAAAAGTTGTTCGAAATGTTGAGAGAAAGATTCTGTCAAATTTTGGTGGTGATTGGAGGTGGCCGGAAGTTTCTACAGTTTTTTTTTTCAAAAACCAGCAACTTTAGCCGACGATATTTAAATACTATATTCGTCGGCTATAGTATTTTTTAATTTTTTTATAAGGTTTAGCAGACGAAATATGGCATGTTTCGTCGGCTATAGTTATTTTTTAAATTTTTTATAAGGTTTAGCTGACGAAATAGACTATATTTCGTCGGCTATAGTTATTTTTTTAAATTTTTTATAAGGTTTAGCCAACGAATATATTAATTATTTCGTCGGCTAAAGTCTAGGAAAAAAACCGACGACATGTTTTTCGTCGGCTAAACTGTGGGACTATAGGCAACGAAATTTTTTTTTTCGTCGGCTAAAGTCATCGCCGACGACCTTTTCCCGACGAAATCTTAGCCGACGATGGCTCATCGGCTAAGATCTTAGCCGACGAATTAAGCTAACAGGCCGACGAAATTTTTTCGTTGGCTAAAATGCTTGTCCTGGTAGTGCAAGTTTTGCATCATGAATTGTCTGTGCCAATTTTTTCGTGGGCATTATTAGTCAGTTTTGTTTATGGCGAGTAAGGAGGAAATTCCAATCTCCACATGATAATCATGCTTCAGATTATCTTCTGGTTTGAGGTAAAGAGAATAGTGGAGATTGCAGAATCAAGGAAGAGTTAGAATGCCCATAAGCTGCTAGTTTGTGGTTCGTAAAATGGTAATGTAATAGTTTTGGTGGAGAGACCTAAGTGACGTGGTATTGATCTTTTCATAATGTCATTTCGAGAATCGAGGTTATCATATGTTGGTGGACTGGTCACTTAGGCAGAGCAACGTTGTCTTGTGGACTTGCGAGAGCTTTGACTCCGTGAAAGACTCTGCGAAGTGTCTCGGTATTAGAAGTGATTGTTGCAGTTCTGCAGTGTTTGCATCTTTAAATCTGTTCAATTAACGGGTCTTAATTTTGAGCCCTATGAGCATGTGGGAATGTGTGAACTTTAGTTTCCTAGCAAGTGGGCTTCATTGTCGGGTAGTGAGCAACGTAATGTCGAGGCTGTTGCGTGACGTTAGGAGATTTGAGCCCGATGGTGATAGCAAATTGATACGCTTTATTTGGGTTAGCTATTTCCATTGCTCGGGAAAGAGTGTGCATACCTACGGGTACTCGTACTCTAGAGCAGGTATCACTGAACCCACTTACGTGTAAACGTCGTGTAAACGTTAGTGGTAGTTCAGCGAAGGATTTAGAGTCTTTGAGAAGATTAAAAATAATTCAGGATTCAAATGAAAAGGTTAAAGGAGTCAAAGATAGACTCAAAGCAGCTCTTAGTAACCAGAAGAGTTTTAAAGATGTCCGCATGAAGGACCATGAGTTTCAAGTGAGTGTTTGGGTGTTTTCGAATTTGTCTGCTTGGAAAATAATAGTACGTTGTAGTAACGTGGAAAGCTTGGTCCGAGATTTATTGGTCCTTATGAGATTATAGAGCGAGTCGGTTCACTCGTTGATTGGTTAGTTTTGCCTCCAGAATTATCCAGGATACATAATGTGTTTCATGTATTCATGTTTCGCAAGTATATTGCCGATTCCTCTCATGGGTTGCAAGAGCAGCCGATTATATTGAAGAAAGAGTTGACCTTTGATGAGGAGCAAGTGCTTAGAAGCAAATCATTTTCCTCTTATTAAAGTTCTATGGATAAGTCATCAAATAGAGGAAGCTACTTGAGAATCAGAGGAGCAAATGAGACAGCGGTATCCCTATCTCTTTGATTATCAGGTATGTAAATTTCGAGGACGAAATTTTTATAAGGAGGGGAGAATTGTTACATCCCGACCCTTAAATTTTTACCTTATTTACTAGCTTGGTATTAATAAGAATTTTACCGTCACCGTCAATGAGTTATGGTTTAATTGGTCCCTAGAGGGGTTTTGAGAGACGATATTTTCGGAGAATTATTCGTAGAAGAAAAATTTGACGACGGTAAAAAGGGTAAATTTTAGCTAGTAAAATGTAATTTTTATTAGGGTATTATTTTTCGGAGTGTTTTATTTTGAAGTAAGTGTGGGTATATAGGTTTTGGACCGGTTGGGTGAGGCCGAGATAGGAGGCGTGCTTGGTGTCGAATTGAAGCTTGGAGCATCCTCTACAAGTTTGGATAGGTGGCAACCCGTGTCGCGCCGCCGTGAAGGAGAACGATCGCCGAGAAGTCACGGCTGTGTGCTGGGGCGTTCTCGCCGGAACTTCTTTTTCCGGCCACCAAAATCGGAGTTGCCAGTCTCGTCTTGAAGCTCTCCCTTCCAGCAGCAAACCCCTAAAAGGATTCATCCTAACTTGAGCGAGGTAAGGAGAATTGAAGGTTTAAAGTTTCTAGGGTTCTTCTAGGATGGTTTTGCTCGATTGACCTAGTTAGGCTTAGAATTGATGTTTGTGCTAGTTAGGAATGTTGTAGAGGGAGTTGAGAGGAAGATGCTGTTAAAATTTGGTGGGCATTGGAGGTCGCCGGAGTCGGCCTCCGGCCGCCGTTGTGGGGGAAATTTTTATGATTTTAAATGTGGAATATTTAGGGGAGTTTATTGTTATGAATTATGGAATTTTTGGATGAGTTTTGGATAGGTTTGTGAATTTCCGAAGTTTGGTAATTTTAACGGATTAATAAGGTAGAATCCGGCCGTTGGATTAAAGTTGTATAATCTGTGGAAAGGTATAATTTAGGCTGCTGGTTTTAGTGTTGAGGTGTGGACCGTATCGAAGTTAGGCAATGATGAGCGTAAGTGTGGCTCTCGGTTAATTTTGACTATTTTGCTTAAATATTGGATTTTTAGTTGAGAAATTAATTATATATTTGTGCCAGGGTTCGAGGGAACCTCACTGAAGTGGCGACTTGGATTTCGTAGGGCTTATGCCTAGAGTTGTGAGTGGATCTTTGTTTTAATTGAAAAGCATGCGATGAATTATCTTGTTAATCATTTATTTTCTTCTGCTGAGATTTATTTTCTTTCTTGGATATTTGGCAATTTTCCTCCTTTGGAGAGATCCCAAAAATGAGATTTTCGGTGGATATGTTTATTGGATATTATGAGTATAGTATGTATATAAATGCTAGCTAGCCATACGTGCTTGATCCGTCATAATGAGGTAAAATATCATTATGGCGTGACATGAGTGTTAGACACAAGCGTAGTAGCCCTATATGAAAACTATTCTCTTTTCTGGTTCATATAGGGAGTCCACACGTATATACACTCGTGCTTTTCCGTCATAATATGATGAGGAAAAATTCCATTATGGTGTGACGTGAGCGTTAGACGCAAGCGTAGTAGCCTTATATGAATTTCTATTTTGCTTATTCCTTCATAGAATTCGTACAAGGAGTATGACGAGTATAAATACATATATATATATATTTTTATATATAATTTAGCTTGAGAGGCTTTATTTTTGTTAAGTTTGGAGACTAGCCGGAGCTAGTCATGAAATTGCCAATCGTTGAGTTGAGAGCTTTTGAGGTGTCGCATGCAGTATATTTTCTATGAAATCCAAATTGGGAATGCATAAATATTTATTAATTTATTTTTGTCCACTCACTCTAACGTGTTTCAAATGTTTCCCCTGGGCCCTTCGTTTTAAAATGCCCAATTTACAGGATTGCATAGTTGAGGTCGGGCGTATATGGAGATGAGGCATAGTGATCATATAGCTTCCGCTTGTTAATTTATTATGTTTCATTTCTTCCTATTAGAGTTGCTCTGAACCTATAAAGGGTTGGATATGAGATTTTTTAGATTAGTAATTAATTTGGGTGATGTTGTGATTTGGGGAGCACGAATGCTCCAGGAGTTTAAGGTTGGATTTAAATTTTCAGAAGTGTTTGCAGGTTTTATTAGGAAGGGTTGTCCATTTTCAAGGGAGGTTATGCCTATTTTTCGGTAAACTTTTCTTGGAGGTGGTCCCCGCAGGATTTACTTCGGGTTTCAGGGTGAAATTCGAAGTGGGTCTTAACATCTACTCACGATGAAGATATGAATATGTTACGTACACCTGATTTATTGACTAAAAAAACAAAAGGCAAATGCTATCACAAAAACAAAATGAGGCGACGCCTAGGGACAGTGCCAGGATTCCAAAGCAACATGGGCTAAATTTCCTTTGATAAATTTTTCGCTTCTTAATACCCCAGATACGAGGAGTATTCAAAAAATAATCAGATTCACATCCCTGATTCATGAACTTAGTAATTAGAAAAAGCCTAGAATTAAGATTTAAAAATTCAATGTAACTAGTTAGAGAAATAAAAAAAAAAACCAATGTCGATTGATAGCACCAAACATGCTTTGTAGTATAATAAATAAATAAAAAAGTGAAGGCGGCGTTAGAATAGGATTTGGGCATATTCCAATCCTCATTTAGTATAATGTATGACTTATTGTAATTATTTTTAACTTGTGCTTAGTTCATATACCCGCTTATTTCATCTATTCTATTTGAAAAATGAGAAAAAAGTGTCTAGGCTACAGCCCAGAGACCATTCCATTATGCTCCGTCCCTGGCGACGCCTTAGCCTCGTTCTTTCTAAGATAATATACATAATAAAAAGACAAAAGAACTATTTAAAAAAATAAAAAATAAAACAAACTAGGGCCTTAGCCTCGGAAAATGCCGTGTTTACAATTGTGGAACATTTACCATATATATATTTTCTGTCAACTGTTCACATAACTAAATTTACTGTTCACAGCACTGTTCCTAATTACTGTTCATAGTGTGTTTCTTCATCTGATTTTTTTTTTTGTTGGGATTGGGTTTGATCTAACATTAATTAAGACATAATTAGGTCTGCTCATTCTATTGAATTAGGCCTATGAGAGTTAGGACTAAAACATCAAAATTTTGCATAACTATGTCTTTTTTTCCTCTCTTTATACTAATGTTCTCTCATTTTATCTCTTCAACAAGTTATGATCGGACCTAGCTTTCAAGAATAAGCTCTCGGGTTCTCTGCTTCGAGAGATTTTGTCAACCAGCCGAGAGATAGGAAAGAGAGGGATAATGAGATCGTAGTATTACTTCTTACATTCACTTCTTTCTTTCTTTTTTAATCGGGTTTTGCATTTGATTTAGCATTTTTTCGATTCAAGTCTTTCTCGGAGTTGGTACTATATATTACTTTCTAATACTGTTTTTATTTTTCCAATTGGCTCTGCTCTGCGTACACTATTTATCTTTAATTTTTATCACTACCAGGACAAGCTCTTTAGCCGACGAAAATTTTTCGTCGGCCTGTCAGCTTAATTCGTCGGCTAAGATCTTAGCCGACGACCTTTCGTCGGCTAAGATTTCGTCGGGAAAAGCTCGTCTGTGGTGACTTTAGCTGACGACACACGTAGAAGTCGTCGGTTATCTGCCAAACTTTAGCCGACGAATATTTTAAAATATTCGTCGGCTAAAGTTTGTAATAAAAAATAAAAAGATCTATGGCCGACGAAATATAGTATATTTCGTCGGCTTTATAGGTATTTAGCCGACGAATTAGAGCAATAATTTCGTCGGCTAAAATTTATTTTAAAAAAAATAAAAAAACTTTAAGCCGACGAATTTAAAGCTTTTTTCGTCGGCTATAAGTCCTTTCCAGTAAAAAAAAAAAACCCCGAAATTTACTGAATTACCATTCCAAGCAAAGACTGCAAAATATACCAAAACAATTTC
>NC_020491.1:15054917-15093895 GCF_000184155.1 Fragaria vesca subsp. vesca
AAGTCTTTCTTCTGGTAGTGTATGAAGATGAATGATAAACTGGATTTAAATATAGCGAAGAATGGGATTTAGATATGGTGAGTATGATATCTTTTGGATGTGTTTTGGTCATGTTTTCATTTTAACCAAAAGGAATTGGGTCTTTGGCTTCTTACTTTCTGTTTTTAGTTAGGATTATATTGTTTGTTTTCACATTCTCATTTCGGTAGATAAACTTTAGTTATGTGAGAATGTATATAAAGAACTAATATGTGTCTATAATTACATGTTGGTGCTTTTGGGAAAGCTCTGTGATTTGAAGAGGAATTTTACTGCTGTCAATGTGGAGAGTCACAATGTAAGTAGCTTCAAATGGGAGATCTAAAAGACTAGCATCTTATCACTTTTTAATTATTATTTGCTTCGTGACAACTGCAAATTATTTTGGGGAATTTTCATATACACCCAATTTTGAAGAGTGGTTTTAAATAAAACCCACCTAATATTCTTATTTGATAGACATCTAAAATGTATCAATTATGATAAATATTATGTCCTATTTTTTCTAAATTTTACACAATTGCCACAATTCAACTATAACATATTAATATAATAAATAAGCTTAATTGATGCTATCTTAAATACCTTAATTATGAGTTTTTCTTCTAACATTAACATTTTTCAATCAATTTGCAAGAATCATGTAGTTTTCTTTATTTTTATGAAAAAATCTAGATTAAAGGAATTCATTCTCTAATCTACATAAGGAATTCATGCCCTACTTAAAAGGTACATTAAAAACCCTAAACCCTATACCCTAAATCCTAAACCCCATACCCTATACCCTATACCCTATACCCTATACTCTATACCCTAAACCCTATACCCTATACCTTGAACCTATACCCTATACCCGTTCTTGTTCTTGTTCTTTGATTAATTTTCTTCTTTTTAGGTATATTATCATATCATGTCCTACTTAAAATGTACATTAGAAACGTAAGTAGTAGAAAGTAAAATGTTCTCTCGATTAGGATAAGAAATTATATATATACCTAAAAAGAAGAAAATTAATCAAAAAACAAGAACGTGTACCTTACAATTAGACATTTTTCGACTATGTAGAGAGACACCAAATGTGAGCTTAGGAATGAAAAGTATCATCCTATTACAAATGACATACTTCTGTATATAGCATATATATATATACACTCAAGTTAGTAATAACAAGGTAAGAAATTAAAGAATGTAATTGATTATGACAAAGTTAAATCTAACTAAATTTTAGTTAGTATTTGAGTTTCAAATTGATGCTAAAATTGAGAAATATACTAAATTTAGCTTTCTACTGTTTGAAGGGCAAATTAGAGAAACCGAAAAATGAAGAAAACTATTAATTATAGACATTTGCTCTATATGGTATGTTTGCTTATGTGGAGTGGGTGTAAAATAAAAGAAAAATATGTATGGGTTTATCTTAAAAAAGGTCTAGTATTTTGGGTTTTTATCTAATTTTCTCAATTATTTTATATTTATCTATATCACTTTGTTCTAGCTTTTCTCTAGGTTTTCATTTGTTGATGATCTTTTGGTCATGTTTATGTTTATCTGATTTACATACTGTTTTACATAGCTGAGTAGTGTTTGTTTGTTTTTTTTTTTTCTTTGAAATCTCCACTAAGATGTTGCAATATTGAATTTCAGGTTAGAGTTTTCACCAGAATTGATGTCGTCCAAGGTTAGTCCAACCAGTCCTACAATGCTTTCCTCCAATGGAGTTATCGGTTTGTAAGAGGTGATCGAGTTCTCTTGATTTGTCTATGTCAATTTTTGTTATGGGCAACTATATAAGATTTTTTTTTGCTTATTTTCATTGTATTCTTGGGATTCAAGTCAATAGAGAATAACCAAGCTGAAAACAACAAAACCAAACCTCATATATGAAATAAAATCCTAAAATTTTGTTTGCCCAAATGAGATAGGTTTCTGCAATCAATATAACACAAGGGTGCAATAAAGTTAGTATTGTTAGAATGTTTTATTTTTATCTGATCTAAGTTCCAATCTGCTTTTATAAACTATACCTCATAGTAAAGAAGACTTTAATTTAGTTTTTTTTTTTTTTAAAAAAACTTTTTATTAAATAACTCACACACCCTATATATGTCAATGAGGTTTGAACCCATGACCTCAAAGTTGCTAGTTAACACCTTAACCAACCAAGCCACGGCTCACCGACTTTAATTAGTTATAACTTATAAGTAATGATGTATATATGCTTTGAAAGCCCGTAAACACATGGTCCAGGATACTAAGCAATTAATGAAGAAGAAATACAGTTGTAGCTCCAATGACGATGCAATACATGTGAACTAACATCTGTATTATTTTGGTTTCATGTTGTATAATGTATGTACTTTATTTCCCAGGCTACTGAGGAGTAAGCAATGATCTTTTTAAGATCGGGTGGTTTACATGGATAGATTGACACATTCGTAATCAGAGACCAAACCATTTCAAGTTACATATATAATCCAATTACAGACTTTGTCATACAATCATGCAACATATTCAGGTTTGGAGTGGAGGACAAAGACTTAGATTTTGATTCAGTGCCCGTGATTTTAAACCTGTTTTTTTAATTTGTTCACAAGATGAAATACCGCAGCAACGTGCGGGTAGTATGTCTAGTCTATTCTATTTTTAAGCTCTGATTACTGCTCCGCAAGTCATTTGTCAACTAATGGAATTAACAGAGACAAGCTTAATGGGACTAGCTAGCCACAATATTTAACTTCTAAGATGCAAACCACTTATGTTTGTCAAGGGTTGCATCACAGAAAACTTCATTGTCCACGACAAAGCACAAGATGTCCTCTTTGAGATGTATTCTAGCTAATTTTCATGCAGAATATTTTTTTTTCAACACGAAAATGGACCACAATTGATATCGAATCAGGAATATATAGCTTTAATTTTGTCTCTTTTGTTGTTGTGCATGATACCCAATTCAGATAGTCAATTTTTACCCAATTTTCTTGTTCTAGGCTAATCACGGTAACTTAGAACAAATTTAAAGGTCGCAATAGACGATAGTAACTCTCTCCTTACAAAAACACTCTCAATAATATTGTTTCAAACCAAATGTTAATATTTCCGATATTAATTCAATGAGCTGGTAAGAATCACAATAAATCTACTACCTCAAGAAAAAAAAAATCAGATAAATCTAAATTATGAACCGTTTCAAAATCTAAGCTGACAGACTGAAAAATCTAAAGAAAAAAAAAATTTGGTTACACATTTTAGATCCATTTATCGATCAATGATTAGCCAAAAAAATCATCTAATCAGAAGGTCTAATTACAAAGCTGACACTCCAAATACGTTACGTTCTCATCAACAACCTCGTTCTGGTCATGAAGACCAAGCGAGTACACCACATCTTCCCTGGTCCAACCCCCACGCAACAAAACCAACGATAACAACCCCACGCGCCACCCCATATCCTCCTCCCTCCTCCACCCAATCACCTGGTTCCCACTTTCCATTTCTCCACCACAACCATCCATCATCATCATCTCCCTCACTTCCTCCTCCTTCCACCCTCCCTCCCTCAGCCTCCAACACACCTCATCCAAGCAACCCCCACCCAGCTTCCCGCTCCACCACCCGCACGTGTCGCCACGCGCCGCCACGTCGCTCCAAAACTCCACCATCCTCGCCTCCTTCGGCGCCCACGCCGGCGCGTGCGCCATTCCGAACTCCCTGAAAAATCCCGTGACGTCGAAACTCAAGACCCTCGCGCTCTCGGAATCTATATAAAACACTGGATTTCCCGCCAAATTGGGCTCGCAGGGAATGTAACAGTTCCTATACACCGGAACCAAAACCGGCGCTTTCCTCAACAGATCTTTGACTTTCTCCAACCCCGCGTTGACTCCCCCGCGTCCGGGCCTCGGACCCCAACTCAGGCACCAGAGGCTCCCCTCGGAGACCTGCTTAAAGAGGCCGAGGGCCGGGAGGTTGAGGATAACGTTGAGCTGTTGGGCCGAGGATGCCCGCCAGTTTGGGAATCCCGGCCCAACCGGAAGGCCCTCTTGCAGAATGTACCGGAGGTCAGGAGGGAAAGTGAAGCTGAAGGTGGCCTCAATAGACGCGAGCTCCGCGTCGCTGAGGCCTCTCTCGATCGGAATATCCGTAGATTTCAAGTGGTTGATGAGGATTTTGGCGTAGGCTGCGTAGGAGAAGCACACCATGTGTTTCTTGACATTCGACTGAGAAATGTTTTTGGCCATCGGAGAATTTGAGAAATGAGAAAAATGAATCGAATCGAAAATGGTGATGATGAATATGGAAGACTATGAAATATGGATTTGGATTTGTTAACTGTATAGCGGAAGATTTGGAGGAGGAATACTGAGAAATATAAACGATTGAAATGAAGAGAGTACGTGTTTGACTGAGATGGAGAGAGTTATATATGTTAACACGTCTATTTTGGATAGTAGCATGGCTTTTGCCTTGCTTAATCAGGAAAACTGGGTGTGAGCGAGCGTGTGTGATGGAACATGCATGAGGAGAAAAGTCATTTGCTAATTAATTAAGCTTTTCTAGTCTCAGTTAACAAGTATGATCTCTTAAGTGGAGAAAATATCTTTTGTATGAAACATGCTATTTTCTTCGTTGTGAAGATATTAATTTGACTACGTGTCGTGTTCGTAGTGTATTCAAGATGTTCATCTGTGTGTAAACAAGTATCCTGTTTTGGAGAGGAAGAGATTCAAATTGGTTGAAGTTGGGAATTATGAGGTCATTTGTTGTTTAACTATTCTTATCCATTATATGTAATTTCCAAAGAGAGATGTTGAACACCAACAAACTTCTATTTTATGGTTAATTAGTGGTCCTCCGATTTGACCAAATTCTTTGGTAATTTTATCTTCCTATTTCATTAGATTCGATTTAATTGGTAACAATATTATTCAAATTTGTTTCAAGTTTATACTTCTCTGGTCAAGATTTACAGAAACATATATACGACCTGTGAAATGTTATATACATTTCGGCCAATTTAGCTAAAACACTAGATACAAATTAACAATACAATATATTCAAAATTTAATCTTTTCGATGGGGATATATTCAAAATTGATGAGATAACAAAATTCCATGTAAATTGTTTCTTTTTATATTATCACCATCATGTAGATTCGAGATGTAATATATGGTCGAGCAAATGAGTAAATATCAAGGTAAAGAGTAGTTATGATTTATGAAGCTAGCAAGATCATATATTAGTCTCACTATAACCTAAACCCAGGTTCATAGCTTGGTTTCAAGTCTCGAAAGTGACACAAAGGTGTCCAATAATTCATATTCGGTCTGTATTTTCTTCTGCCTCCAGGATTTAGGGTTTCAGTGAACGCCTGGCAGTTCGTCTCATGCTTCATTGTCGTTAACCTTCTAGACTCCTGGACCTTAATAAGAAGAATATGACGCGATACCGTTGGTCGTAGGGCATGAATCATTGAATCTCAACTGTTCCTTTTCTTTGTTCATCAGAATACGACTTAGAGTTAGACCTGACCGATAACATAGACTTGCGGTTTGATTAGCAACACCATATTTTCAGGGACGAGGACCATGTACTAACCCTAGACAAATTCAAGTGCAAGTATGATGAGTATGACGTCCAAGTTTGATGACCCTTTGTTGGTTAATTATGAGTATGAAATATGATAATATGGGAAATGTTCCTTGACTAATTTCTGGCACTATTTGGTTATGGTTCTGAGGAACGGTGGAGGTTTCAGTTCTAGTGGCATGGTCAAGATTGACACTACTGATTTCTGAAGTCATAGTTTTTGTGTTCTAGTTATCGAGAACCTTATCGTATAGACTACCACCGGCCTGCTTATTTGAGCAAATTTTGTCACTGACACTGATTTATCTTTTAAGGAGTCTCAACTATCTATAGTGTGCACTATGTGGAGTTTAGTATAGTGGAGGACAGATTGAAGAGGAAAGACAACTGAGAGTTCCATAACAAATAGGAATGCCTAAATTAGAGAGTTCTTACATAGACTTTGCCACATCTGAGACAGAGAGTCAAAATGCCCTTTTTGTGTTTACTACATATTCCATGATTATACCATCCTGCGCTACAAAATTTGGGCCAACGTTTCTGCAGAGAAAAGCAAGACCCATGTTGCAGGATACATCAAAATACTATCATATAAACTCCAGATGCAGACTAGTAAAATAAACTGTCACTAGTTATTGGGTGGAGCAAGACTGTTATTGCTTGTTCCTTCTCTGTCTTCCATGTTGAAGCCACCCTCATTGTTTATTCGAGCAATTTTTTCAGCTCCTGAGCTAGATTCATCACCTCCCATAATCTCCTCATTGTCGTTCTTTCCTGATCCTAACACTGTATCTTCCAGCCTATCTGAAGTATCCGCTTCATTTACAAAGCTCCATCCAGGGATGACCTGTCCCCCTTGTGAGATAACAATACCGCTATTGTACAAACCATTGGTGCCTATGTTTGGGTCATTTCCCTCGATTTCAGAGGTATTGTTGTAAGGCCATGGGATGTTCTGAGGGAAGATGGGGTAGGTAGTGTTGTTAGCCTTGACATCAGTACCTTTCATTTCTGAAGACGCACTCCCGTTTCCACATGTTTGGACACCACGAAGTTCCTGCTGAAATTGATAGTGGACTGCAGGCATTGTCGAACTGGTTCCGTTAATCTCCATATTGCCACAAGAATGTGTGACGACATGTGAGGCATTGTTTCCTTGCTCAACAGCGGCTGCTAGGTGAAGAGCTTTTTGTTTGTCTTCCACCTTGTTGAGGATTACTTTCTCAAACAAGTGTGATTTACTATCAAACTGTTGAGCACTACATACTGCAGGTACTGGAGGTTTTCTGCCGCGAGCTCGACGATGAGGCTTATTTGGAGAATGCACTGCATCAGCTGAAGCAACTGATCTCTTTGGTCTCCCTCTCTTTGACGGTTTTGCATATAAAACAGCCTCACTAACTTGAGTAGTGGTCTCTTCTCCTACTGCTTTCAAAGAAGACAGTTCTGCTTCAAGTCTTGCTAAGCGATTTTTGTAATCAGATACTTCTGATTGCAAGTGGTTGACAGCACTCCAGAGCTGAACATTTTCTGCAGACTACAATCTCGGAACCAGAAAATACTCTGTTTATATCACATTGGCAAGATCATGATAAAGAATACGTATGCGTTTAAGGAAAAAGTGAGGTTCATACTTGAGCATCCCAAAGCTGCTGGTGCTTATTAGAGAGTTTTGCTGGTGGTCTGATAATTCCTTTTCCAACTGCTTGTCCAAGTGCTGTAGAACAACTAGGCAGCGATGCAGGTGGTGAAGAACCTGGAAAAGCATATGTACACAGATGTTGTGGTGCTTGTGCTTGATTCCACCAAGACGAGGAATCACATGTACCTGTAAACAATAACGCTTCACCTTCATATGTGATATCACTCAAATTTTAGCAGCTGGTTGATATTTTAAATATCAAGCTAAAAACTTTGCAATCAAACTTGCACTATACAAGATAGAAATGAGGTCACATAATTACACAAACGTTCAGTGATCACTCATATAGTACTGAACAGTTGTTTTTGATTATTTTCTACTCAGACATTAATGATATAATATTTGTGGATAAGTCAGTTATAGTGCCTCAAAGAAGTATGTCAACATGCAGAACATGGAAATGACTACAGTTACATGTTTACCTGGAAAGCCTGGATACGGGTACCCAGCATGGTAATAGAAATTGGGAACCTGAGGTTGGTTTGTTGTTGAACTTCCACCACTAACATCAGTTGCTCCAACAGCAACAAATGGCTGCAAAGTCGATGGTGCATTGGAGGCAGGCAATGGATATCCAGGTGGCTGTGGAAGCCAAAAGGGAGCAGCTGATTGGGGATAAGTCCTCGGTGGCTGGCCGTACTGGACCTGATGTGGAAACTGCGGCCATTGGCTCAAAGCGCCAGGCAGTGGTGATTGAGTTGCAACAAAAGGTCTAGACACCAAAGGAGATTGCTCCCCACCATGGTGAGGAGTGTACGGCCATGGAAAAGTTACTGGGTATTGGTGACTTAGGGAAGGTACATTGCCATTTGAAGGACTATCAATGTTTGTGCTCTTTGTTAGAGGTTCAGCATTGTCTTGGTTTTGGTCATCCTTGCTCTGTGTAGTTAAAATTGACCATGTGGTAAGTTGAAGAAAGTGGAAGTTTACAAATTGTGAGTCTTGTTTACTAGAGCATGCATTTGGATTCTTCAGAATTCACAATTTCTCAGACAGTGGAAGCAGGTAAACAGTAACAATTAGATTAACCAACACAAAATGACAGATGAAACAAAAGAAGGATGAGTTATTGTCTTTTGCAACAGATGAACTAAACTACCAAATTAAAGAGCTGTAAGAATCAGACCCCTAAATAAAAGGACTTGAAAGAAATCCTCAAAGACAGCATCTTTGGGTATGTCTCTTACTTTATGCCAAATAAACTACAAATCAGATGAAAACCCACAAGAGAAAAGAACAAAAATACCCAAAAGAGAACAAACAGTGAAACCCCACAGAGGTCAAGCTCAACAATTTGCTTTTGCCATTACAAAACTTTAGATTCAAGTCTTAAATCCACAATTTTTACAAACCATTGTAGAAATATGAGAAAAGGGGAAAGATAGTTCATACCAAGATATGGTGGCCTGTCTCTGGTTCTTGACTAGTACTGGTGGAAGAAACTTTGTGATCCTGCTTCCTCTTCTTCTCCATTTGCATGTAATCAAAGATCCCTCCTTTATCTACTCTGAGAAGCTTACTGATATTCAAGCAGAGAGTAAAGTTGCTAAATGCGGTAGATTACAGTCGTTGTAGAGAGCATAGAATATGTGGGAAAAGACAAAGGGGGTCCAAGCTATTGAGGAAGGAGCAGGAAAAAAGGGCCCAAATGTCTTCAACCCCAGAGAATATTGTGAAGGAATTTTTCACAGGCTTTTCTGGTTCTTGTAGCAGATTTGTCCGATTGGTTCTTGGACCAACCAATATTATACTTGGTGTACTCTGCAATTCTAGTCAGAGAGAGAGAGAGAGTTGAGGGGATTTGTGTGTAGTGTAATCTCTTCACTTAAAATGGCAATATTCTGCCAGAAAATGAACTCTGTAAAACCAAAAAAATTAAGAACATGTAGCACCAGAAATAATCATGGAAGTGTGAAACTAGTCATTTGTGGCCATATCAAAGAGGTTTTTCCATTGAGAAAATCAGATTAAATTACACTAAAAAAACAGAACAGAAAATCCGACCTCAAATAATTTCAACCTAATTGTTTTCTCTCTCACCACTTCAGCTAGCCTAAAGGGCGCCAATGTATTAAGAAAACATAAATAGTTTTCAATGTTGAATTATGTCCTTTTCTTTTTTTCATTTATGAGACGAATTATGAGTGCAATTATCCAAGTTTGACAAAATAAAATATAAGAAACACAAGGAAAAACTTTTATGAGGCAATATGCTTCAAAACAAAACATTAGTTTCATAAGAAGCTCAAATAGGAGTAGGTTATGAATTGAACTCAAAATATTATATATTTTTTTATTGTTAATTGTTACGTAGTTGCAATTAAGTTGCTTTAAGGTCATTTGGCATAACTTCATTTATCGTTGCTCTTGCGGGCAAATCATGTCTATAAGTACCATTTTCGTTCTTGGTATCAAAGGCTTAACGTCAATATTAAAAACAAAAAACAAATAAAACAAAACACACATAAGAAATGTTAAAAGGACTTAACCAAGGTACCTACAATGTTAAAGGACTTAACTAAGGTAACGCATGGATTATGGAATACCACCCCTCTTCTATTGATCTGGTCAAACTGCATTTTGGGTGTAAAGAACAACAAGCTAAGCCTTACCCTAATGGCTCCTCTGGTTATGTGCCTGCACTGCACGTCTGTAACTAACATACTTATTATTCTTGTTCTTTCGGTAACGAGAAAAGAGACAAATTCTAGATCTTAAAATAATGGCACAAAGATGAGTACTCAACATTGAAGGATTTAAAGCTCTGAATAAGTGAATATAACAACAAAGCCACATTTCACACAAGTCTGGGTACAGAAACAAAGTAAACCACATCACAGTTTTCATACTAAAATGATAGAAACACAACACAAGCACATAGCAGTTCTAGGAACAACAATCTAATTGATGATATAGGTACTCAGTACTCATCTCCCTCATCACCTTCTTCGCCCTCCTCGCCCTCAGCGCCGACCTCCTCATAGTCCTTCTCCAGGGCAGCGAGATCCTCACGAGCCTCAGAGAACTCACCTTCCTCCATTCCCTCACCAACATACCAGTGGACGAAGGCCCTCTTGGCATACATGAGGTCGAACTTGTGGTCAATGCGCGAGAACACCTCAGCAACGCTGGTGGAGTTTGAGATCATGCACACTGCCCTCTGAACCTTGGCAAGATCACCACCTGGAACAACAGTTGGGGGTTGGTAGTTGATACCACATTTGAATCCTGTGGGGCACCAGTCAACGAATTGGATGGTGCGCTTGGTCTTGATGGTGGCAACAGCTGCGTTGACATCCTTGGGCACCACATCACCTCTGTACATGAGACAGCAGGCCATGTATTTACCATGGCGAGGATCGCACTTGGCCATCATGGAGGAAGGCTCGAATGCGCTGTTGGTGATCTCTGCAACTGAAAGCTGCTCATGATAGGCCTTCTCAGCTGAGATAACAGGAGCATAAGATGAAAGCATGAAGTGGATCCTGGGGTATGGGACAAGATTGGTCTGGAATTCAGTCACATCCACATTCAAGGCACCATCAAACCTCAGAGATGCAGTCAGAGATGAGATAACCTATAACAGACAGCAGTAGAAAATTAGTGTCCATACCCCTCAAATGACAAATAAGCCAAGGGATACACTAAAAAGAGAAGGCAGAACAGTACCTGTGAAACGAGGCGGTTGAGGTTGGTGTAGGTAGGGCGTTCAATGTCAAGGGAGCGCCTGCAGA
This sequence comes from Fragaria vesca subsp. vesca, assembly GCF_000184155.1. Lineage (NCBI taxonomy): Eukaryota > Viridiplantae > Streptophyta > Magnoliopsida > Rosales > Rosaceae > Fragaria > Fragaria vesca. Next base: position 15,065,980 of record NC_020491.1, read on the forward strand.
TGTCATAGATGGCCTCATTATCCAACAGCACAGCAACATCAGTGTGTTCCAGAAGGGAGTGGGTTGATAGAACACTGTTGTAGGGCTCAACCACCGAGGTAGATACTTGTGGAGAGGGGTACACAGTGAATCCAAGCTTGGACTTCTTGCCATAGTCCACAGAGAGACGTTCCAACAAGAGGGAGCCAAGACCTGAACCAGTGCCTCCACCCACGGCATTGAAAACCAGGAAACCTTGGAGACCAGTGCAGTTGTCAGCAAGCTTTCGGATGCGGTCTAGGCACAGGTCAACAATCTCTTTCCCAACTGATAAAGAAGATATAGAAACATAAGCAATTTGATACTTAACAACAAAATGTAGAGTGGTAAAACTCACAAACAAACAGTGGAGTAAAATACTAACTGGTATAGTGGCCACGAGCAAAGTTGTTAGCTGCATCTTCCTTGCCACTGATGAGCTGTTCAGGGTGGAAGAGTTGGCGGTATGTTCCAGTCCTCACTTCATCAATGACAGTGGGCTCCAAATCTACAAACACTGCACGGGGCACATGCTTTCCAGCACCAGTCTCACTGAAGAAGGTGTTGAAAGCATCATCACCTCCACCAACGGTCTTGTCACTTGGCATCTGGCCATCAGGCTGTTGAATACAATCATTACAATCATCAGCATCACATTCCATCAAACCAACCAAACCAATTCATAAGAAGAAAAAAGTATTGCAACAGTATCATTGAAGCCAAATGAGTGAAAACCCTCTTCTACCAGGAACGAAAGTATTCAAACATTAATAACAAACCTATTTATCCTGTTCTGCTATAAATCCCAACGGTTTGTGGTTTTACAATTTCATACAAAAAAATAAACCAATTCATAACCAAAACTCATTTCCAGCATGACCATAGTAGACTGCAAACCACACTATAACGAATAATGGACAAAATTCTACCAGATTTGCAAGCAACAATTGACGCAGGCATTTCAAACTTCAAAGCTAGCATTTGTGAACGCAGAACATTCTATCAACTCCACAGTTCTCATACAGATCCAATATTCAATTAAACATAGAATATAAGAAGCAATGCACCAAGCAAGGCTAAATTTGCAGCAACATTAAACAAAATGTAGCAGATCTAACGAAAATCAAACCAAACAAAAATAAAACCCTAGATCCGTCCACAGAATCACAAAATTCAACTCCACAAGTCAAATCACATACAATTTTACATCAATGTACAACAAATAGCGACATTACAGTACCGAAAACCCTAGATCCAGCACAAAATGAAGCAGATCTACAAACCACGAGTCCGATTTCGCATACAAAAACGCATCAAAGGCCTAGATCTAGCCAAATCGGAGAGAAGGAGTACCTGAATTCCATGCTCGAGGCAGTAAAGCTCCCAGCAGGCGTTTCCGACCTGAATTCCGGCCTGACCGATGTGGATCGAAATGCACTCCCTCATGTCCGGTTGAAGAGACGGCGGAGATTCGACGGAGAAAAGAGGACGGGATCAGAGAGAGAATCCAAAACGGGGCGTTTATTAAGACGCCTGAGGTGGAAGAGAAGGCAATGATGGGGCGATGTTTGGGGGGTTGGCTTTTATAGTTGGGGGGAGAGGGATTAGGAGCGGGAAGGGTTTTTTTAACCGCGGTACAGCGGTGAATAGTTTATTCTTTTGCTGGCGATTGGGAGGTTGGGGCGGTCGTTTTTGCCTTTTTACTAACTCTGGATTTAACCGCGCTCCTCGTTTCACGGGACGGTTTTCATTTTCGAGCTAATTTGAATTTTGGATGCCGTTTTATTCAGAAGTCTGAACCAAACGACGGAAATGAAAAAGACAACAAAAAAAAAAAGCTTCAAAGCGACGTGGTCTGTAGGCTGCACGTGGAAGCACGTGCATTGAGAAGTATAAAGTTTTACAAAGCAAAAGTAAATAAAGTAAATAGACTGATCTACTTTGGGATGATCAGGGTAATAAGCATGGATTCAGGATAAACAGCAAATGGTTTCGTGGTGTAGTTGGTTATCACGTCAGTCTAACACACTGAAGGTCTCCGGTTCAAACCCGGGCGAAGCCATCATTTCAAATTTTCCATTTTTACAGATGGATGGAAATGTTATTTCTTTGTTTGTTGAAAGATTAGTTCTGCTAGTGTGCCTCCTCACTAACCTTTACAATGCTCATGCACCTTCAAGATATAAGATTTTGAATATGTTTATGCTCCTTCAAATGTCCCCAGGGTTTGTACTATGTTCAACATTCTCATGTTATTAACAGTACTACAAAGCACACTGTAGGATCACTATAATGCATTAGCTGTTACTGAGATTTTGGTTATTTGTCATTACTAATGAATAACATAATTTCTTATTTAACTAGTATTGTTACAAGTGAACTTGTAATATGAAATTTGAGAATGCATATCCTGACCGTACTCATGTGACATGTATTGTAGTTTGCTCCTCTTTCAGCTAAAGCTATAGATGAGTATAACAGATTTAAGTCTAAGGCACGCAACAGAATCAGATTCTGCAACGCGCACCTTATGATCCTCATTGGAGGCAATTGTGGAGAGAATGCTGAATTAAGTATGCAAGTTTAAATGTCTTCAAAAAGCAAAATTTCATTCTTTAGCTTGCTTACCATACATCCCTCTCAGGTGTATATCATAGATACTTTCCATCTAACAAGCTGTGGGGATTGCAAATGAATGTTGAAGACTGGTTAAACTTGAGGAAGCAATCATAAAGAGTGATAATGCTCAAGGAACATATTGTATCTTTGTCTCTCTTAAGTATGTTAATTAGTATCAGAGAATACAGACATGAGGTAAGACTATGCCCGTTACCGTGGCATGAAGGCATTGGCATTGGCCTATAAGCGGCAAGCAACAAAGCCATTCAGCACCTGCATTTTGCTGTAACATTTATGAGGGTGATGTTAGAACTGCTCTTCTAGCACTTGGTTCTGTATTGTACTCTGAGGTCTGAACCAGAGCAGCTCAGTATTTTCTTTTATTGTTTCTCAGAGAATTTGGTGTTCTATGCATTCTCTATTTTGGTCTTATGAGTTATGATTGCCATGTATGTCTTAAATCCCGGTGCTGAACTGCAGGCACCTCAAAGCTTCTCCTTGCTATCTGAGTCTTACAACCTTCATGTTTAGTAATGGTGCTGCTCTTCCGAATCCAGATTTAACTAAAAACAAGTTGCACTAAATATATTTTGGTTATGATTCATAAACAAACACTTCTGCGCCTGCCTTCAAATAACAATGAGAAATAAACCGCATTTCCATAATATTGACAACTTCTGTACTCAGTTCTTAATTTATTACCAAGAAAAGCCCCAACAATCTAAGCTGGCTGATTAAATTTTGCGCCACCACCAAACTAGTCCTAGTGAAAACTAGACTGCCCTAAAATTTGCACAATGTAGTGAAACGATACAAGAAATTCAACATTTTTGACTAGATGGTTTCTGATCTTTTAGCAATTCAACCACTCTTCTCATGGATGGCCTGTTAGTTGGGAATGCAGAGGTGCAAAGAAGAGCCACACTCAGAACCTTTTCAATCTCTTCGAAATCCCTTGTGGTTGGGTTCATTCTCGGGTCAACAATCTGGCTAAGATCAATCCCACAACATTTGTCACTTTCACCATCACCATCCGAAGAGGAAGGAGAACACAATGCAGCCTCAGTAACCCACTTCACTATGTCCTTGTTCTCCCCAAAGGTTACGTCGTTCGGCCTCTTACCGGTGATCAGTTCCAGTAACACCACACCGAAGCTGTAGACGTCGCTCTTCTCTGTAACTTTTAGTGTGTATGCATATTCTGCGCAGTAAATTACAGAAGCATGATCAGTGCTTGTTCTATATGCAAAATAAAACATCACATATAAACACATTTTCCCCATGATGAGAAATCAAAACTGTTAGTCCGAATGTTATGCTACATGAGTCGCTTGATCGATAACTTATGGAATATGTATACGTATCTAAATATTTAAACTACATACGTCAACGACTAACAATCATACTGCGGCAATAATCAAATACATAAGAACTATTCATGATAGCAAAGGCATTGTCATGAATCATGATCCTAGTGGGAGAAAGCATCACATGATTTACATCATAATAATCCAAGTAAAGAAATAATGTAATAATGTACACCAACTAGTACTACATCATCAACAAAAAAATGTAGACTTGACTATGAGGTCGGTCAACCACCATAACAGTGAGACAGGGAAAGATGTTGGACCAGAGCATTTGTTGCTTTTAGAGATTTAGGCACAATTTCACATGTATCAAGAGTATATTAATTGGACACAAATTGATGTCAATAATACATGCAAGTCCCCATATACGACCAGACACTAAACAAGAAATTAGATTGAGCCAAATCCTTCATAAATTTTAAATCTTTGGATGTTAATCTAAAAGGTCCACATAAGACAAAAAAATAAAATAAAAAACGATTTAGAGGTTAAGATTCGGAAACCGAATATACCTGGCGCAATATAACCGTAAGATCCAGCTATTCGTGACATGGCACCATGTTCGGATGCCACATCACGCTCCAACGTCTTGGCAAGACCGAAATCCGCCACGCGTGGAGTCCACTCCTCGTCAAGCAATATGTTGTTGCTCTTCACATCCCGGTGAACGACAGACGGGACGCAGTCATGATGAAGATAGGCCAGCCCGTGGGCCGAGCCCAATGCAACGCTGAACCTCGCGGCCCAGTCCACCAACGGCCCAAGCTTCTCTCCATGCAAAACATCACCCAAGCTCCCATTCTCCATGTACTCATAGGCCAATATCCTACAATCCTCCCCACTACAACAAAACACCAATTTTACAATATTGCCATGCCGGACCCGACCCAGCGTCTCAACCTCGGATTTAAAGACCAACTCACTCTCCGGCTTCCTGCTGCTTCCTCCCCATAGCTTCTTAACCGCCAAAACTTGACCCGACTTCAGCTTCACCTTATAAACATGACCCGAACCGCCCGTCGCAATCAGATTATCATTGGTTAACGAAGGTAACACATCGTCTTCATTGAACCCGACCCGTTGAAATGAGGTCACACTGTAAAGCCTTTTTGATTTACCGCCAAACACTTTTGCTCTGATTTTCAGATACCAAAGAACTAACCCAACAAGAAGTACAATGCAAACGGAGAGAACAACAGCCAATAAAGCAGTATGAGATTTACGTCTCTGACATGGATGAATCGGCTTCAAATTCAAACTACATAGACCCGGGTTGCCAAGTAGACCCGGTACGAAAAGCTCGTAGTCCAGCCCAGTAGGTATCTTACCGTACAGTTTGTTGTCTGAGAGATTGAACTGTCCGAGCTTAAGCCTGGTCAATTCCACCGGAATCTCACCGGTGAGTGAGTTATCAGAGAGGTCCAAGTAATTCAGAACCAGCAAATCACCTAGCTCGGGAGGAATTGTACCAGAGAATCGATTTTTCGATAGGTTTAACTCAGTCAGCTGGGTCCATGGACTCAAATGTCTTGGAATCTCACCGCTGAACAAATTGTGCTGCATCCTAAGCTCCTGCAGATTCTTCAGCTCTGTTACACAAGATGGAACTGCACCGGAAAACTGATTGTCGCTCACGTCCAGCTCTATCAGCTCGGACAACTTGCAAATCTGCGGTGGAAGCTCGCCGGAGAAGATGTTGCCGGAGATTGTAAGTACTTGGAGACCATTGGCAGAGGAAATGGAAGACGAAACTGATCCGCTGAGTCTGTTGTTCTGCATTCGTAGATCAGTGAGCAGAGGCAGACCCCAAAACTTGGCCGGTACTTCACCGGAGAGTTGATTGTACTCGAATCGTACATATTCAAGAGATTGACACTGGCTCAACGTATCTGGTATGTTACCAGTGAATTGGTTCCCGAATATGACCAGACTGCTGAGATTTTTACCGTAGCAGAGAGAACTAGGCAGCTCGCCGGTGAACTTGTTAGTCGAAACATCCAATTCTTGCAGAGTTGAATTTCGACCGAGATTTTCCGGGAGAGTACCGGAGAAGCTGTTGTTGAAGAGATGCAGCTGAACCAGATCAGGATTGTTGGCAATGATCTCCGGAACAGAGCCTTCTAGTAAGTTGTCGGCGAGTCGCAGAGAAACAAATCGAATTCCTGCGATTGTTTCAGAGAATGTACCTGTGAATCCGTTCTGTGACAAATCCAAGTTCTGCAGAGACGTCAAATTTGCAAGACTCTCCGGCAATTCGCCGTACAATTGGTTCAAGAAAAGCTCAATTTGCACTGCGCTTCTCAATCTTCCAATGCTCTCTGGAATAGTACCGGATAATGAATTCCGGGACAAGTCCAGGTTTGTTAGCGAGACCAAGTTTCCGATCGTTTCTGGAATAGGGCCTGTGAGATTTATCTGAGAGAGAAACAGCCAGTCGAGATTGGTCATGTTTCCGATTTCTGGAGGCAACACACTAGGCTTCATTGCTGGATTATAAGCCATTTCCAAACGAGTCAACTGGCTCAGGTTTGTCAACAACTTAGGGAACGGACCGGTGAGCAAGTTCCCTGAAAGCTTCAGTACTCTAAGTTGCGGAAACCGGCCGAAACTCTCCGGGATATCTCCAGTGAAGTTGTTCTTTTGGAGATTCAGGACCCGTAAATCATCAAACCCCGGAGGAAATTCCGGCAAGTGTCCGACGATTTCGTTGTCCTCGATCTCCAAAGCTTGGAGGTGTGAACACAGAGAGAGGGGTGTAGTTAAGAGAGTACCGTTGATGCTGTTGCTGTTCAAAGTGAGGTTCTGTAGCGTCCGAATCCGGCACAGCTCGACCGGAAACCGGCCGCGAATATTGAACCCCGACATGTCTATTGAAACAATGGAGAAGTTTTTGTGCTCACAAGTGATACCTGTCCAGTTGCATGGACTGTGGTTGCTGCCGGGAACCCAGTCGTTGAGGTTTCCATCCGGGTCGTCGAGTTGCGCTTTCACACGCAGCAGGATCTGGGGGTCTCCGGCCGAAAAGGCCATGACATAAGAGAAGTAAAATGATAGAGTACACAGAATCAGCAGCGGTTTTGGAGCTGAAAGTGTCATAATTTGTTTCTAGTAATTACAGAGACACAAAAGGTGTGATTAGAGAGAAGGAAGAAGGAACATTTTTGAAGGGTTTAAGATGACAAAACAAAGTAGAGGAGCAAAACAAGAACGAGGGTTTTGTGATAATGGTGGATTACATGGAAGGTGCTTAGATGGCTTAAATCTCTCTGGTTTTGGGATTAGTTGCAGGTCAGAAAGTTTTTCTAATAATTATATGGAGCAAAATTATTGCTTTGGTTAGCAAACGGAACGTGATTCGATTTGGATTTTTACGAGGAGGAGAGTGGATCTATTGGTACTTACACATGTCACAAGTGTTTAAAGAAGAAGAAGACCAGCAGTGATAGGCTTTTGAAAAATATAGTTTTGGGAAATAATTGATAACGTTGATGGGTGATTTTGTATTGTAACTATTGTTATACAGTAAAGAAAGAATTTCTGGGGCCATAACTAGGGCCAGTGCAATTTTCTTCCGCAAGAAGGTGAATTCGATCTTTTGAATTTGGAGGGATAATGCCACAATGGAACAGGGACAGGTTCTAAATTTTAGTGGAGTGGGAATAAGAATCATGAATGGGAAGCCTTTACTCTATTTCCTGGATTGGTAAGCAATGTGATGTTTGAGGAGGTTTTTGGGACTTGTTCATGTTCATTACTAGGATTCGAGGCCATTTGGAAGAGAATGGGATTGGGGAAGGTTGCATGCACCTTGGAATGAGAATGATCAAGAGGTGGCACAATTAAGGCCAGGAGAAATTGATTGGGGTCAATTTGAGAACAATAGCCACTTTTTTCCTCATTTCATTTTCTCTCTTTTTCTTTTTTGAACATAGAATATGGGTGTTTTATATTTTGAGCCCAATTTTTTTATTTTTTATTTTATTTGTATAGTATGTGCTTGCATCAATTTATATTCTCGTATTTCTCACCGTCGCAATACGGTAATTTACATTCTTGTAGAGTGATTCACAATTTATATTTTGACTAGAATATCTTCTTTCATTGATTCATACATAAGATATATTTACATGTTGAAGGAAGCATTGATTCATACATAAGATATATTTACATGTTGAAGGAAGGAGACGTCCTGATTCATAAACCAGCTAAAGTAAGTAATCCTAATTGAATTACAATTTAGACATATCATCTAACTACAGGGGGATAAACCTCTCAATTAGGCTGGATTCCAAACTCCTTTCGAAACATAGATACTTTCATACTCAACGTGCATTAATGGTCGAGTTACTAATTAAGACGTCATTCTATACAATATTCTTGTTTTGATTTTGAAATCAACATTTTATTTTAGATTGTTGCACATTAAAACTATAATGTTTTTGCTCAGAACCGTTTGGTCTAATGGCATAATCTTTTCTTATCTAAATTTTTTCCATGATGAGAGAGGGATGGATACTAAATTAAAGGCATGTAATGTTTGTTAGTCGAACCGGCCAGTATAAGAAGATTAACTAAAGGCAGATGAGATGAGGATCAAAATTTTCTGGAGGTGGCCAGAATGGAACGCGACATATCTGCTCTCCTATCAAAGCCATAATAGTTGCAATTTGGGGATAGTAAATTGCACATATTGTCAGGAAGTGGTCAAATAAACAAATTAGGGTTCCAAACAACTTGCTTTTCAGGGAGCATATATAGACCAAATCGGGCTTTGAATATAGAGCGATATATACTTTCTTATATGGTTGCTGCATGGGAAGTTGCAGAGAGCATCCAGCAGGCAGGCAAAACATGAGGCCTCTGCGTCTCCGTGAAGACTCGGTTGTTTGAGTTCGAAGCTGTCGAAACCTTTATGTTCCCTGAAGCTTCAGCTGCTTCCCGGCCATATATGTTGACTTCATATATATGAATATATCAGATTGTTCAAAGCCATTTCGATATCATGGCAGCTTCAAAACAGTCTGTGCCCTAGAATGTGCCTAGAGTTGAGCGAGTGTGTCCCTCTGCTAGGGTATATATCCCGGAATGTGAAACCTAATCTGTAGATAAGATGAAACTCAACCTAAATTTTGGAATTCGTCTATGTGTCGTTCATTAAGAAACCAAAAGAAGAAGAAGCTAGCTCTCTAGTTTTGGTACGTTTAGTTTCATCATCCATCTTGCTTAGCTCGAGCCAAAAGAACTTTCAGGTGTCCTAGCTAGACTCAGTTATTAATCACTTAGCATGTGAAATGTTCTAACTATATGTGTTGTTGCAGCTTTATGAATTGAACTCGGGTTAGAGATTTCTACCTGACACTCAGCACTTACTTTGGTTGATTTATAGTCAAATGTATTAATGAAAAGAGAAATGTATATATAATATATGCAATGTGAATTGGAATATACCGTTACAATTGTACAAATTTAAAAGCAGCGCAAGTGTTGTCAGCAATATTGAGGTGATTTTTTTTTTCTTTGAGGTAAACATATTGAGGTGAAAATTAAGGACAACTTAGGTATTAATTTTCAGCATACAAGAATTTAATTAACAGACCAAACACACAACATGACATACAACTTCCACTCTGATCTTCCTTGCGCTCTAGGTTATTCAGAGTGAAGTACCTTTATGCCACGAATGTTGATGCTCCTGATCCAACCAAGCTTGGATATTGTAGCTTAAGCTTTACTCCAAGCCCTGATGCAGATTGATAGTCAGACTTTTAACTGGAAATTACCTAAAAGAAGATTTATATTGTCCTCTACATAGGTGGACCAACTTTAATTTGTTGGTTATCTATATAATCTGATCTTTATACCCAGTAATGCTATTCGCGAAGACACCAGGCCAATGTTGTTGAGCTAACCCACTTGGGATGTATCCCATTCCATCAAACTATGAAAACATATGGATGATAATAATAATATTGTCTTCTTCTTCGAATTCTTAGGGCATATTATTGCTGCGACTAAGAAGAAAGCAAGAGTTGGACTCAAAAGTGAAGAAGTAGCCGATCAAAATGACCATTTTTGACTTATGGTAGCATAATTCATACTTTGTTGTATTGCTTTCGGCACATCGTGTTCTATGCCCTAAATTAAAATCATATCTTTGACTGGAAATTTAGGCAGACGTTGAGAGCATTTGTTTATGATCGATTTGTGCCTTGTAGTCGTCCTCGTGTGCATTTTCTTTTGACTCCTTTCTACTGAGAATTTTCTGCTGAGCTACTTAGCACTTAGCAGAAGAATGTAGCTATGATAATAATACGGTCAATATCTGCCGAAATGACAAATGTTTGTGCCTGCATTTTTAATATGCATTCGTTCTTAGATGCCGTCTGGCAATGATCATAGTCGATGAACTAAATTGTCAACAAACTGCTCGTGTTTGGTTCTAATCATTAACAGCGAACTAAATGAGCCGATGCAAACATATCGATGCGGTGTTTGTCAACAACATTGATTCACTGTCTAACGATGGATTTCACTTGCTATAACTTGTATTTTTATTTTCATAAGTTTCAAATAATAAACTGACTTTGAGAGACTTATGTGACAACTGACTACCCCAAAAAAAGAGACATTATGTGCACGTTTGGTACTCAAGACTACATTATATCTCTTTATTTTTTATGATTGTCCTGAACTCATATGGGATGTCTTAAGTTGTACTAATATATTAACTCATGTTTGGTGTTACATGAGATTAGATGGTAGTTTACTTGGTTTATGAGATTAGTGGGTAATTTCACCGTGAACATAATGAATTTTTTGCTGATTTTAAATTTCACTTGTTTTGTCATGAGTGGACTTCATGAACGGAGCCGTTGGCTACAGACCTTTAGAACAAACAGAAGTTTCAGAGTAGAATGGAGCCAACAAGTTGAACACCAATTATCACGTATCGTAGACAGTAGACACCCTTCATCATAAGACAACAATAAACAGGTAATATGTAGTCTTCCGGCCCATTTCGAGTTCCTTTCTTGGGCCTGAATGATTTGAAGTCCCCTACTTCAATAACTTGGCATAAACAGATACACTTCGAACTCTAACACAAGCAATTAGTTGATCGAATAATTCTTGGGACGACGACGCAAACCTAATACACAAACCTTAATTATGGGAGCAGAACACAAGCCAACCGGCCGGATCAGTACCGCTATTAAACTTAGCTCACAAAACCGCTCCAGACAAACACCGCCACTATAAGTTCGACAACCACAACGTCAGAACTTGAGCTTCACACTGCACTCCTAACCTTTTCTCTTTTTTTTTGGATTAACAGGAGCTATGTAAGCAGAGTGCTCTCTCACCCCAAATTTATAAATAAAAAAAATTATAATTAAGTTGGATGATACTAAAGCCAAAACCCGAAAACACCTAACAAAAGACGTCAAACTATATTATAAAGCAAATCAATAAAAACGGAAGTTAGGGAGACTGAACTTATCTCATTGGTACATGTCCAGAATGAAATGGACTCCTAACCTTGTTAAATTATGCAACAAGGTTAACAAACTTTAGCTCACAACAGCTTCACCGGAGACATTCAGTGATTGCATGGTAAAAAACTTCAAATTAATGATTGGTTGCATTATTGCATAGTGTCTGACTGTCTGAGGCAAGTACTGTGCAGTTAGGTAAAAATATTACCTACGTACGGCCGGCTGCCGCAAGTTTTGACCATGGACGTCGATACGAACATAGCCTGAAAGATGCCAGACATAAAAACATGTATGCACTGCCCTAGAACTCACGCTACAAGTCAAAGAGCAACCAGCTAACTAGCTACCAAATCTTATACATATATATGCAAGAACCATGAATTTACAATATATAATGGAGGGATATCCATGTATATATCTAGCTACCTTAAGGGAGACTAATGTGCACGTTTGCCCTTAATTTTTATGTTATTGTTGTTCTAATTTCCTGGCTTTGCAACACCTTAGTTGTGTAATTAGCTAGTTTGTGTTTTATCATGTTTTCTAATCGCAATATAAATCTTTATTATAAAATTTAAAGGATTAATTTCAGTTTATGCCCATGAGATTTAGAGTTAATATCATTTTATACTTTTAATTTTGAAAATTTACCCTCTAAAGTTTACAATTTCATAAATCTTGCCCAATTGTTGAAATTCCGTTTAATTCAGACGTTAATTTTGACTTCATAACTCACTAAAAAGAATAAAATAGTCTTATAACAACATAAACGCCTTTTAATAAGATTTTTTTTTTTAAGATTTCATGTTATCATTTAACCTCCAAATTGGACGAAATTATAGCAATTGGTGTCTGATTTATAAAATTTGGAGACTTTAGGGGATAAATTTTCAAAATTAAAAGTATAGGGAGTGAAACGATATCAACCCTAAACCTCACGGGGTAAAACTGAAATTAATCTAAATCTAAAATACTGATCGAGCAGGGCATGCCTTTCTCATCAACAATCTTAAAGCCAAATCACAATCTTAAACCCAAATGACATCGTCATTTTCCTTCTCATCCACACAAGTACGTACTCATGCACCACACACCCGCCCGTTAACTTAAATGTTTACTTTCTTTGCTATTTACCTTATAAGCGAAGGGTGAAGAGTATGCTACATAGTACGTACGTACATGGTACATGCATACTTATAAGAGTTATATCAGATTGATTGTGGTATACATAATACTAGTTAAGCAGCAAAACAAGTAAATTTTTTGGCCGTTTATTCTTACTTGAAGAAAAATTCATATGATCTTCACCGCTGCATGCAAAGTGAATTTTGCAATAATCATTACAGCATATGTATTGGTCATTATAATGTTACGGGAGCCCTTCTAGTGAGGACCCTTAAGTTGAGGACTTGGTGATGACTTTTCCGTTTATGGTTTAAAAGACCTAATTTTAGATCACATTTTGACATCTCATCCTTTCAGTTTTTAGGTTTATATGAGTAGATCATTTTTATAAATTTTCACCCAAATTGGTGTTCATTCAGATAACAAATTAGATCAAATTAATGGACGAACCAAATCTGTCAAATATGAACCGTTCAAGTTCATAATTGATAATCATACTTATGAATGCCTTAACAATTTTCAATATAGCTGAAAATTTGAAGAAATGATCTACTCATAAATACTTATAAACTGAACGGTTAAGATATGGATATAACCTCGAAAGGTGGGATAAGCCGAAAAGTCTTCACCAAGTCCTCAACTTAAGGGTCCTCACTAAAAGAGCTTCTTGTAATGTACTAATTGAAAAATAATCTGGGATGAATGGAGCAGACAAGAATTAATTGTCCCAGCATTGTTTAGTTTCCAATTCCCTCAAGTTTAACATTAACAAGAACCAAGATACAATAATGAACAGAGACTAGCTAAAAGAATCAAATGTGGATGGCACAGCTGAAATATTTGAACGATGTAATATTATTCTGGAAATCTGCAGAGAAGAAATCATTTTCTTACCGTATACAATGGCATCATGATCGAGTTCTTGACCAAGCAGTTCAAAGTACCATTATATTGTAAATGATCGATCATTCATGGCGAATAATGTAATATAATATATCACAAATTAACTCACGTGAGAAACAAGAAACTTGAATTCTGATTATTCCCTGTACCGTACCCTAAGACATGCACATTCAATCGAGATTAAGTCGACGATTAACAATCCCAAAAGTGTCGGTGGGATCAACTCGATTCTAAAAAGATAAAACGATGATGAGCAATGTAGACGAGGTTTGAACATAGAACTTCCTCTTACAGAAGCTGTCGTGACTCAAAACAGCTTTTGGAAACTGGAATAATACAAGGAAACGAGTCCAAATGATAATCCGAACCTACTGTTAGAGCTTTCAAGTTAGCTGGAGAAAGATGGGATTGATCGAGTTAAGCAAACCTTCCTGGAAAATTATATCAGTAGAAAACTAGAAATGGAAAAATTCAAAATATCATATATCCTGGGGATTTCATTACACTTCAACGTACTATATTTCATTACAAAAGATGAAATGCAATAGAAGCCATAGCAGATCGAAAGATGTAAGCAACGAAAGTTTTTAAGAGAAACTGCAGCAAAAACAACAGCAACTTCATACTATTACAATAAAGCGAAAATTCATGATCCCATTTAAGGACATGAACTATATATATAAAGTTCAGATCCATATATTCTATATACTTCCCACGAACCCTTTAAACATGATATCTTATTCCTCCTTCACCTCCCTTCAGATTCATAAAAGTTAGAAGAGTACTTACTCACAAACGAAAAGGGTTTCCGGAATTTGATCACCGAATAGAAGACGGTAACAGTAATTCTGAAAACTAAAACTAGAATTGCCTGGCTCCATTCTGTCTGCCTCTACAGTTTCTGTTAACGAATGATGTTTGATCTTCTTGGTTGTACTAACACCACCAAAGATGATCAGTTGCATAAAACGATGATGATCTACTCTTCATTTTCGTGTCATTGCACGACGACAGTGACTCGCTCTCATAATGCCCAAAGGAATGAATGTCTTCTAATGTAGTAGGGTAAGCCATGATTGGCAAGGACAGATAGGCCAATTCGCTCGACGCAAGAATTGGGTGGTTGAGAAACAAGTAGTGCTTCTTCTTCTTCTTCTTCTTCTCCCGAGCCATTAGTGCTTGATATGACTTTGTTACCAACAACTGGAACCCACCATTTTTGTTCTTCTTCCCTTTTCGTTACTGTGTTTGAGAAAGATAGAGAGAGAGAAGTGAGAGAGAGGGAGATAGGGTTTTATAGAAAAGCTAGGGGCCAAAGATATCTAGGATGGAAGATGAAGAAGCATTTGGATTTTGGGTTTTGTTTTAGCCATGCGGCTATGTTTGGCAAAGCATTTGTATTATTTATGGACCTTGTGTCATTTTGTGGCCGGTGAAACACCCTTTTCAACTTACCCTCTGGTCCGTTTTCAGCTGGTAAGACAGAAATATATGTGCCTTTCTTGCTCCATTCACTTATTTGTTTATTTTTAATTCGAATCCTTCGTCACAAGCTGCTCTAATGAGTAATGTTTTCTCAATTACTCAAACTTAATTAACTTGATTTGGTAAGGAAGACCCAAGAGTTTTTTGAGGAGGTCAATTATATGGTTGGGAGTTTTCCTTTAAAAGAAATATATGAGTACATGATCACTGATTGAGTTTTAGAATAGACTGCTGATAGAGATTCTTGGTGCAAGAATTCCGAAATGCACAATGACGGATCATCAAAATGGGTTAATTAAGTCCATAGATAACTTGCGTGATGTTGTTTGTTTCACCCTTTATTGATTAGTTCATCATGGCAAATGTTGGATACTTCATTCATGAAAGAACAATATGCCAATGTGGTGTACTTTACAGAAGACTCGAAGAGATCGATGTTCTATCTTTTCTTTGAATTATTGGAGCGATAACTCATATAATAAAGAGATGAAGACACTACTTTAACCCTTGTATTACAAATCAATGTGTTACGTTCTTCTATAGTGTACTTGGTGGATTACTACGTTTTAAACTGCCACTTATATTGCTGCAAATCTTATATATTGATATGAAAATGTGAATGAAGAAAAAAAACTATGGGATAAAATTATCCAATATTGTTCATTTTGGATTTGCTTAATTTGATGTAAATTTTGGCTGAATAAATTATATGTTTAATTATCTATCGACCTTATGGACAAGGAAGGGGGTGGTGGTGGAAGTGGAGGTGGTGTTGTGCCTTAAACGTCAATGATTCTCTACCAACATTTTTCAAAGACACCCATCAGAGCGTTCTCCACAATATAAGACACCAAAAGCGACGTGCAGTTATCTAGAACCTCATTATTTTAGGGTTTTTAGTGCCTTTTTCATCTCGGTGCTTCTCTCTACTAGCAATGCAAAACCAAAAAGGCCGACAAAACAGTTCCACATTCTTGAGCATTATTTCCTCTCATTTTATGCCTTACTTGGAATAGAATTTATGAAAGACGGAAGAAATTAGAAACGGAATGTAATAGTATGTGGAGATTTCAATTTCATTAAGCTGTTTACTTACCACATGGAATTAGAACAGAAATATAACTAATTACTATTTTGATTACTAAAATACCCATGAAACAAATAAGCTACACATTTCGATCACTCTCAACAAATTTTTTTTCTTATATGTTGATTTAGTTTTGTTTGTCATTTTGATTGTCTCAGTTGATAAGTTATGTATAATCAACAAACCAAATTGACTATTTATATTCAGTGTATTGATTGTAATCATGTTGTTACATATTAATAATATAATACATAGACTACGTGTGCATTTGTGTATATTGCAATCTTGTTATTGCATAAACTCTCTTCTACCATGATTTATCAAAATCATTTGGACCTAGTACTAGCATTTTGGGTGTATCTCAAACCGCAAGTTGTAAGGGTTGAACAATAAAATTAAGGCATCATACGTTTATACATTTTAGTACGTAATATTATATTTAAATCAAGTAAGCAATTTTATAAATAAATAAAAAATTAAACAACTTCCACAAATAATATATTATTAGCATATAAAAAGAAGCCTTTAAGAAAAAAAAATTGAAATTATTAGCATCTTAAACAAATTCCTCAATATTATTAGCATAATAAAATTAAAGAGGGTATTTTCGGAAGAAAAATTCATTCCTGATGGTATCATTCCTAATCCCACATTCCCTCTTGGTATTACAATTCAGGGTTGTCAAGAAATCGATTCCTTATTAGGAGGTGGGACCCACACTCATTCCAATTTCATTACGTGTAAGTAAACGCTGAAATTCTCTTCAGTCGAAATCATTCCCTCACTTTTCAATTTCATTCCATGTAAGTAAACGTGCTTCTAAAGCATTCTCCCTGTAGTTTTGAGGCTAGTAAAACTAAATTTACCTTCAATTCTAGAGTTGAAAAGGTCAACCGAGCAAGATAGATATTGTCCTCTTTCTTAATCCGGATGAAGAATCTAGGATTCGACAAAAACAAACATGATCCATATGAAGGATATTTTTATGTACCGTATTTAACGTACTTGGATTCTTGTGGAAGAGAATATTCAAATTAACTTAAAATTGAATTTGAAGGGCATGGATACAAATTCTTAACTATGTTAAGTTCAACCGTACAAGATGAAGGGAGTTCTTGTTCGAACACAACATAGATGACTTGGATCCCAACAAGGATTGTTCAATGGCTTCTTGAGCTAAATATTAACGCATGTCTTTTTGCCTTCTCATATTGAATATGATCATATCAATATGCAATGCTTTAATATTACGACCCACTAGTTTCGGTCCAGTACTGTGTTATTCTATTTCTATCGATCAAAATAGTGTAATCCTATAAGATGTTTGAGGTGTAAGAGCAACTTTAACAGACTCTCTATTTTAGCTTTTAGCTATTTTAGAGAGCGTATTTAGCTTTTTTGGATGTTTTAGGAGCTCCAGCAGACTAGCCAAATTTAAGCTATTATAACTTTTAGCTATCTCGCTAGCTATATTTAGCTAGCGAGATAGCTCAAATGAAGCTAGCTATAATTTATTACATTTCTTATAAGATATTTTATGTGATATATAAATATATTTAAACCATTTAATTTCTATTTTAAGAATAATGTTGATGTAATGCTAGGTAAAATAGAAAGTATTGATGCAACCACATTTCTAAAGTGGTTAATCAAAATGACATTTTAGCTAATTTGAATAAAATTTAATTTTAAAATGGCTAGTATCGTTAAAGATACTCTAAACAGACTATTCTTGTGGGATTTGTCTGTGGTAGGTATCTGTATCATATATACAACTAAAAAGAAAAGGAGCAACATGGTGGCGGGTTCTTGACCAAAAAAAAACATGGTGGCGGGTTTTGAAAAATTTGCCCGAAAGGACAGGTATGTATGCTATCCATATATGCAAGAAAATCTCAAAGCTGGGGCAGCCCTTCCATTAGGTCTAAAGGAATAAAGGAGTCTTTGTATTTTATTTTATGTTTTATTTTCTTTTTTGTATTTCACATTTGACAGATGATCCGATCCAATCTTGTTGGACTCAATGATCTTGTAAAAGAGAATTCATTCTGTCAATGGGCCTTAAGACCCAAAGGTTTGGAATAATGATTGCCCAACATTGAATATGAAAACTACATTTTGAAAGAATGTGTTATAAACTTATAATCGCTACATTTTCAGATGGAGCATCAAGTTGTAACGTTCGATTACAAAATTAGCAACAAACCATTTGCATATTGATATCTAACAGAAATACTAATCAATCTACATGAACGCGATTAACTTGATTTTATATTAACTTTCTCAAATTTTTATTTACTAAAACAATAGCTAAGAATCATTTATCTAATGACATTAATCTCTTCTCTGTAAGTGGGAGGTCGTAAGTTTAACTCACAATAAACTCGTTGTAGCATTTTAGTTGTTTGTTTGATAAAAAATAAATAAATAACCAAGAACGCGATTAACTTGATTTTACATTAACTTTCTCAAAATTCTATTTACTGACACAATAGCTAAAAACTATTTGGTCTAGTGTGAAAGGTCGTGAGTTCAACACACAACAGACTCGTTATAACATTTCAGTTGTTTGTTTGATAAAAAAAAAATAAGCCAAGAACAAAAGCTAAGGTTCTACCACATACTGAAACTGTGAATATGTTAAACCAACGAAGTATAAAAGGATGTAAGACGAACAATATTTCGATTTCAGCATCCTTCTTCAACAATTGGATCTGATCGATCTCTACTTGCTAGCAATTCATGCCTCTAAAGTTCAGACTAGCCCAATATGAAACAGTGAGAAGTGAAGTTGGCAGGTGGGCGAAATCCAACCCCAAACACTAATAACAATGAGACAAGTGGTTTAACGTCGAGACTTATTCAGAATGTCATTTATACGATTCTTAGTCTTCCTCTATGGTTTATGTATTCGTCTTTCTGATTCTTGTAGTGCTGCAATTGGTAACCAGCTTACTCGTTCAATTCGATTTCCAAGGAAAAAAAAAAAAAAAGAAAAAAAAAAGGGTTCTATCACGGATTAGTGAACTTTGAACTCAGTTTAACAATAATTGGTTCAGAAATATGATCCTTTCCTAAAAGTTCCAAAATAGAAAGCCTTGGGTTTCGGGACAAGAAGATATAGCTCAAGTTTCCATTTTCACGCTTCCCAATTCCCTCACGTCATCACTGACGTCCCTCTTCTTCTCCATCCTTCTCTTCCTTTATCTACCTCCGATCAGATCAACCTTCCCCTCCAAAAAAAAATAAAAATGACACAGTCGAGCTCAGATGCCACTCAACGCATTGCTCGAATCTCCGCCCATCTCGACCCCCAAAATCTCCAGATGGACGATGCCGGAGCTCTCCGGCGACTGAGCTGCCGCGCCAAGGGTGGCGCGTCGGGCTTCAAAGTCGCGATTCTCGGCGCGGCCGGCGGTATAGGCCAGCCTCTGGCTTTGCTGATGAAGATGAACCCTCTCGTCTCCGTCCTCCATCTATACGACGTCGTTAACACCCCCGGCGTCACCTCTGACGTCAGCCACATGGACACCGGCGCCGTGGTAAGTCTCAAACCCTAAAATTCAAGCCCCGAATTTCGATTCGAGTTCAGAATAGATTGAGTGATTGGAATTTCACAGGTGCGAGGGTTTCTAGGGCAGCAGCAGCTGGAGGAGGCTCTGACCGGAATGGAGCTGGTGATAATTCCGGCCGGTGTGCCTCGGAAACCGGGGATGACTAGGGATGATTTGTTTAACATCAATGCCGGAATTGTGAGGACGCTTTGTGAAGGAATTGCAAAGTGTTGTCCTAATGCTGTGGTTAACCTGATCAGCAATCCGGTGAACTCTACGGTTCCTATTGCTGCTGAGGTGTTCAAGAAAGCCGGGACTTTCGACCCGAAGCGGCTTTTGGGGGTTACTATGCTTGATGTTGTTAGGGCCAATACTTTTGTGGTATGCATTTTAATTTCGTAATCCGATTAGCTGGTTGATCATTTTGGTTATAAGCTGTTAAAACAATCAACAAAGTTAATTTAACTGCAGGCAGAGGTTCTGGGACTTGATCCTAGGGAAGTTGATGTTCCTGTTGTTGGTGGTCATGCAGGGGTTACCATTTTGCCACTTCTGTCTCAGGTTCGAAACAACTTGTTTTAGAATTACTGACCATGTTTTTGTACTATAGAGTAATTTAGACGTTGGAATTGTTGTTTCATGCAGGTTAAACCCCCATGCTCTTTCACCCCGAAGGAAGTTGATTATCTAACTGATCGCATTCAGAATGGTGGAACTGAGGTTGTTGAGGTGAGTAACCAGTGTCTCCCTTGTTGAGCAGCTGTACAGTTTTGCATACTATTTCATGACTATATATGTTACGCAAGGTTGAGAGAATTATTCTTGGCTTAATTGTTTGATGCAAGAAGAAAGATGTGCAGCAGTTTTACGGCTATCATCTTCCTCTTTTCATTGGTTGAGAGTATTACAATTTCTGTGCAGTATGCTAAAGTATAGTCTGAGAGTACTTTGAATTAATTGTCTGGATAGGGAAATATGCTTCAGACGCTGTTTTATCAAGAAGTGTTTATATTTTAAGCATACACCGTGCACATGAGGCTTACATTGGCATTAGGAATAGTCACAAATCAGGGATGTAAGAGTTGCTTTCAGTAAGTTGAGATTTATGCACAATCTGTCCAATAAAAGAGACACTACACTAATTAACAGGGGTCTCAAGAACAAAAGAAGCACTGCTCTTGTAAAAGGACGCAGGTGTTATTTGTTGCTTTTTGCAATTCTGTCAGCGTTTGTGAAGGTTTTTCTGAAGTGAGAGTCAGCTCTTAATCATCTTATGTAAGGGGTTAAGTAGTTTTAGCACTCCTGTATGTCTCATAGTTGCTAGCAATGTGCTTTATTGTCTCTAGGCTAGCATCTGTGCTCCAAAAACGTGAATTTCCTTAGCGCCCTGTTTAAGAGATTCTGAATATCGTGTTAAATTCATTACTACTTACTTGTTTGTTGATAGTTCGTCTTAAGAGAAGTAAAGTCTTCTTTATCATGATCCACTAGGAAGTTAGCTGGAAGTTAGTCTAA
Organism: Fragaria vesca subsp. vesca; assembly: GCF_000184155.1. Taxonomy (NCBI): domain Eukaryota; kingdom Viridiplantae; phylum Streptophyta; class Magnoliopsida; order Rosales; family Rosaceae; genus Fragaria; species Fragaria vesca. Next base: position 15,087,149 of record NC_020491.1, read on the forward strand.
TAAGTGATGACTCGTTTTAAGACCGTTAGCTATCTCGTGTCTCCATAATGTGATTGACAGTCAAGAATGGTAGTTGACTAGGCAATCTTGACTTGTTTACAGGCAAAAGCTGGAGCTGGTTCTGCAACATTATCAATGGTTAGTTTTCTTTAACAGGTCTCAGTTTCTCTCAGGGTACTCTTTTTTATTACTTATTCATTAATCCATTCTTCAAAGCTAGTTGAATCGTCTATTTCCTTACAGTAAGTGAAAAAAATGCAGGCATATGCTGCTGTTAAATTTGCGGATGCATGCCTTCGTGGCTTAAGAGGGGATGCAGGTGTTGTTGAATGTGCATATGTCGCTTCTCAGGCATGTTACAATCATCTTATACTCTTTGTGTAATCAAGTTCTTCTAAGATATTGAATCGGTGTCGGTTGTCCTGGATCTAACAAGTAATGGCTTTGCTTTTCCATAGGTGACTGAACTTCCCTTCTTTGCATCCAAAGTACGGCTTGGCCGTACTGGAGTTGAGGAAATACACCCCCTTGGCCCCCTGAATGAGTATGAGAGGTCTGTAACTGTATCTGTTAAAAGCCCTTGTATTTGACTTGTCTTCTTTCTGTACAACAAAATTGAAATTTTTCTGGGTATGAAACAGGGCTGGCTTGGAGAAGGCAAAGAAAGAACTAGCAACAAGTATACAGAAGGGGGTTTCTTTCATCAGAAAATGATCAGGTACTGCTGGTGCTTATACAATACAGATGGACCCATTCATACTCTTTTCTCTAGAACACGGTGACTCAAAATAAACAGAGGATAAACTGCTGCAAAACTTCTCTACAACACCTTGATGTAAAAAGAGCATGACAAGAGGTTTTGAATTGTGCTGTAGCTTGTATGGTACTAGAACGAATTCCTTGAAATAAAAATAGATGAAGGCAGGATTTTTTTTTTCTTTTCTATAATTTACCCTATTCTATAAGAAAATTCTGTTTTTTTTTTTTTAGGATGTGAAATCCACACTCCCTAAATTGTAATCCACACTCCCATTTTCTATTGTTACTCATCATTTTCATAAGAATGACAAAAGTTAAGTCACTAAGGACAAAATTTAAGTTACCAAAAATAGAAAGTGGGAGTGTGGATTACAATTTGGGGAGTGGATTTTACTTACCTTTTTTTTTTTTCTTTCTTTTTCCTGAAGATAAATAGATGCACATTTTATTTCTCTCATCTCTTCCTCCAACTTCTTATACATACAATCTCATATGCTCTGCTTCCGAGCTGAGACCCTGAGATTAAGTAATGTCAATCGGAAAAATTTCCTAACAAAGGTGTTTAGAAACTAGTAGTTCCTCACATTCAGAAAACTTGGAATGATAAGGTTTTTTTTTTTGGTGGAATGGTAAGGTGCTTTCTTGAATGTATGAATTTTCTATCTTTGTAATGTTTCTGTTTTTGTTCGGTAAGGTCGATGTATTGATGAAAGGAGCTACATTATGTCACACACAAAATAGGATAAGTATTGAGATTACAGCGTATACTAGAGGCAAGAGTCATGCTTGTGAGATATTCTACATTTAGATCATAGAACAAGAGAAACTAGAGATGCAGTTGAGTGAAGCTAGCTCAATGCTATTTAAGATGCTTTGTCTGCAATCATATATATAGTCACCATAACCATCTGAACCATTTGTGATTTTAAAGTCCCAAGAAGGTTTTTTTCAAAGACCTGAACCAGTTCATATTAGCCCTCCAAATAAACAATCAAAACAAACCAAATGAAAGGAACTTGACATTATAACAAGGCTATAATGGAGATAACCCAACAGATTTTGTGTAGCACTAGAACAACAAGAGATCGAAGTACAACAGAAATTTCTACAAATTTTGGATTTTAAGTTTGATTACTGTGTACCTGAATTACAAACGAAGGAGATGTGCTATATTACTATGACTACTATCCCATATTTTGAAACATACAGTAATCACAAAACTACTAAAGCAAATATGCAAATGTTTGTCATTGTCAGTGACAAAGAGATCAAAAAGAGGTTCATCTAAGTCATCGTCCTATTCTTCAACCTTCACTTCCTTTTTCTCCTCACTTCCTCAGAAACTGAAGCAGTTGCAGCATTAGTGTCACGCCGGAAGGCATATGTGCCGGCTTTTGTTTTCTGGATGCAATAACTATCTTGGAGATATTTTTCCATTGACTTGGGACACAAACAACTTGATTTTGTCTCCATCAACCTCAGGCAATTGATCTGATAATTTTCTTCAGATCATTGGCAGAAGAATTGCTGTCCTTCCCAATTCAGTGAGACAGTGGAATTAGCATTGATTCACAACCAGTTTTCATGTGGTGAGGAGAATGACGTAGGTCTCTTTTGGTTGAAAATTGTTCATTTGTATTATTTGGTCTCTTTTGCTTCTTCTTTCTTTCTTTCTTTCTTTTTTTTCTTCTTCTTTTTCCTCTTGATCAGACATTTTTTTTTTTTGAAAATCTCTTGATCAGACATTGTTGGTCTGTTCTTTGGTTTTGTTTTGTTTTGTTTTTTTGTTTTTTTTTTCTTTCTGTTTTTCTTTTCCTTTTTCTCGTTTGAAGTAGCCAATGTGATTAATTTTGTTTTTAGTTTTTGGTTTTAATGGTAAAGATTAATTTGGTTTGCTTAAATGGCAGTTCTAATACCTGGAATAGTGGTTCCTTCTTTTCGAGTAGCAAGTGTTAGTGTTGGTGATACTTCACGAAATGGAATAGGAGCATTACAGGTCATTTGACCAGCAAAAGCAGAATTCAGAACACCAAAAATTTGATTCACATTGATATTAGATTTATCTCCTGGCCTATTTCTACACCAAAACTTAGTTGTGCGATCATTGCTGCCACTGCAAAGCATGTGACCAATAGGATGCCATTGCAGATCCCACACACTATTATTGTGATTGCTATTGTGTGCATTAGGAACTTCAACCTGGGCAGTTTCATGCCCAACAAGCCAATGGAAAATTGATCCATCTCTACTCCCACTAACAAAATATTCTTCATGAATTGGATGCCAAGCTAGAGCAGTCACCTCAATCCGATGCCCATGGAACGACTCGAGTTCCTTCATAGCCCTCATGTCATAAAGCTTAATTACTTGATCCTTGGAAGCAGTTAGCAGCCAGTTACCATTTTGATTCCACTTAACAGAATTCACCCAATTTTTGTGATCATAAAATGAGCAAAGCTCTCTTCCTCTCCTAGGATCCCACAGCTTGACGACACTGTCTTTCCCACCTGAAGCTACTAGAGACTTTGTAGGGTGCCAATCAACACTCTTCACATTCCAACCATGGCCAGTCAATCTGTGCTCCTCTTCGCACCTCTCGAAATCCCAAATCTTAATAGTAGTATCATCCGAACATGAACAGAACTTCAAATTAGTCCTGGAAAAGCTCAAATCCCGAACCGATTCTTGGTGAGCAGAGTTATTGACTAGCACATTGTTCATATTACTAGTCCAATACTTTATTGCACCCCCATCATCACCAGAGATCCAATTCTCATCATCATAACTCCACTCCATAGACCTGATTGCTTGATCATGAGCCTGAAGAGTCAATTCATGGTAGAACGACTGACCATTCCAAAGAGTGAACTCTCCATTCTGGGAGCCTGTGATGAGACGCCCCCCAGAAGGTGTCCATAAAACCCGATTAATCGAAGAGGCCCGGCCTTTGTAATTTGTACAACTATGCACAAACTTTGCAGCAAAGCTATTTGATGGGTTGTGTGAATAGGAAGCAGGCCTCGACATGTCGATCGCTACTGCAGGTGTAGGTTGCAAAACTTGGCTATCCCATGCACCACGCTGCGACCTTCGATTCTGGATATATTGGACAACAGAGCTAGAGTAATCAACCGTCCTTCTCTGGGTGTGCTTTCTGTAAGTTGCACCAAGAGCGTCAGCTTGAGGAGGAACAGGAGGACTGGCAGGGAAGGCGTAGGGGTGGTAGCGATACTCAGGGGCCATAGTAAGTAGGTTGTTGATTGATGTGGGAAGGATTTTGGGAGAGACAAAGTAGCGAGGAGGTAAGCAATTGGGTTTTGGACTTGAGAATAAGGAGAATGCTACCTTATAATAGATCAGTATCCATAATCTACAAGGAAACACAAATCCTTCAGCGTATAGGGAAACGCCAACAATCCTAAAGCCTCAAGGAAAGCAAAAATTCCTAAACCATAAAGGAAAGCAAGCCACAGCTACCTTATAAAATGTAAAATTGCTACACTTGTGGACCTGATCAAGGCCGGCCCAACTTTGGATGGACCAGGATATTGGGTCAGTAGGTCTGTTCCCGAGTAATAATAAAGCCGAAGTTGATGAATTACATGATATCAAAAAGTGAACATCTGCGGTTCTATGGTGTAGTGGTTAGCACTCTGGACTTTGAATCCAGCGACCTGGGTTCGACTCCCGGTAGGACCTTTTTCTCTATACTGGAAAGAATTTGTGGTTGGTTATTGTTTTGATCAAGTACTACCCAAAAAATGGTGCTTGTGTTACTGTTTTGCTGCTATTTTGCAGTCTAATCTGTACATCGTTTTGTTATACGAGGGCAAAATTCCCACCTGGCTCGACAGAGAGACGTCGTTTTGATCACTTTGATGTATCTCATGAAACCTGATCGCGTTTCTCTAAGAAAACAATGGTGCTTGTAATCAGCTGGTTAGATACAAAAACAGCAGTGCTTGTTACGCAATTATGAAGATATGTATGAAGATATATGAAGCCAGCAAGCAGCACATGGCTAAAGGGCCAGGCTTGGAATCATAAGAACAAGGTCAATGTAAAGCAGCACTAGGGCTCGTGATTCGCTTTGCAAATTACTGGACAAGATTCTGAGGTTTAGACAAACAGCTTGTTTTGGACATTCTCTAGAGTTTAGACCGCAACAATCTAAAATTTGATTGTCTTGTTGTTATTCATTCATGTACTCATTTCTAGAGACAAATTAAGCTAAGTCGATCATGTGCCATAGGAATGATATTAGTGCACCGGTTTCAGGGAATTGGAAAGAAACCTTGTCGAACTTCTCACCCTGCATATGAAAACGAAGGAGATGAGTGTTGAAACTATAGATTTTGTGGAAAATCTAGCTACAAAGCTACTATCGTGATTGATTGGGTTTGACTGATACATATATGATTGTTGTTATCATAAGTGTTTACTTGCTCGTGCAATTCATACATAGACACTAATATTAGCTATATTCTTCTTCCGACATTCATAATCATTCTATATTATCTATTACATCGTTTAATCTAAAATTATGATCACAATGATTCATATTACAACTTATGATATTATTTGGTCTAGCCACTAACATATGACAAGTGAAAAATCGTAAATTCAACGTAAGGGCAAACTAGTTGTTGAGTTGCTATATGATGAATTACTGATGTTATTGAAACAATTAATAAAAACAAGTTCATAAATCAAACAAGGCGTACGTGCTTCAGGAAATACATATTCTTTGCATTTAACGTTTATCACAAAACATAAGAACAAAAATGTAATGCTCGATCTTTGTTTGTTGGTTGGTGGTGGATGCATGAAGAACATTGGATGTGATCGATTTGTAAGACCAAAGTATACATGTACAACTGGATCTTTGAATTAATTTGACTATATCCCCGGATTGATAGGGCACAAAACAGTAGTGGTAAGATTGGTTGAAAAATTATGAAGAACAAGGGCCCGTGAAAGAGAGAGCTAGATAATTCCATTATTAAAGCAGGAACTGCCCTTATCTCAATTCTAAATAGGGTTGTGAGAGACCGATCCCACCATGTTTTGTATCTATAGAAGAAGATCCCATCAATTTGTCATTCCCTGATCGATCAATATCTTTCTCAACCTCTTGCTTGCTCGCTACCTAATCAATCCCGACATTCTAACATGCACTACAACATCTAATACCAACCTTGCTTAACATACTGCGCACCTAAATCACGTTTAGTTTAGTTACTATTGATTCCAATACACGATATGCAAGTTTACTTCAAAACTACCAAAGTTCACATCAAAAGAAACAAGTACTACAAAAGTTAGGGTAAACTAAACTCGTAAGTTTCTTGGCACACTTCTTTCTCATCGCATAAAAGTTAAAGATATATCACTTGCATTTGCTATAGTAAATTTGCACTAACTTCCACTTTCTGGTAAAACCCTGAATAATTGAGCGACGTACTTTCTGGTAAAACTAACCTAAAGGCCAAAGAAAATTTCACTCACCTTTACAGCTTTATTGATTTGTTTGTGTTCTCTGTTGTTGGCCTACCATACCTATTTCTGATTATCAGTTTATCACGATGAAGTTTCAATTGTTATGAACGTGGAATCGGAGGCCTATACAATAGTCGATCACGTCCCTCCCTAGTTCGATCGATCCCTTTTTGCTAACGTTTCCTTTCGTGTCTCTATATGTCTGTCCATGTTCTACGTACTACTGGCCTAAACCCTAATAATGCAGCTACCCGTCTCTGTGTGTACATATAATATGAACTGTATGCTTCTTTTTATTGTCTCTTCGTATGACAAGAAGATCATAGTTTCCCCCACCAGATCTCTAGTAACGTCTTTAACTTGTGACATTCATGTTCTTTTCAAATCAGTTCGAATTTCATCGGCAAAAATTGAGAGGCATTTAACTAGAGAAGTATATTCATCATTTATAACTTTTATTCCTTTTTTCTGTTAAAAAAAAAAAAAAAA
>NC_020491.1:15093915-15105388 GCF_000184155.1 Fragaria vesca subsp. vesca
TATAGACTTATTATTCAATGAGCATGGTCGAAAAATGCATGTTTCTTCTCTGTAAAAGGCTTTTGTGGTGCCTCTCTTTTGTATGTGTTGTTTTTATCATTGAGTTTAGCAAAAGTTCTTTTATGCACCATGACGTAAGTGTCCCAACATTTATTAGGCATTCTCAACCATTTATATATATATATATATATGGATCCGTTCAGAATAAGACGTCCACACCGTCCTTAAAGTGCGGACGTTTCTCCATTCTCCACCGTCTGACGCCGACGACGCCTCTCCTCTTGCCGAGCGAACATCAGACCTCGATTGTGACCTTCTTCTTGTCGGTGGACTCGCTGTATACCAGTTTGCAATCGCGACTGTTCTTGTCTGAAGTTTTTGTTGAAGGTTGCTGCCCAGACCTTCAAACCTGATCTCCATATATGGCCTTCATCTTCATGGTAAAGTCGTTGAGGATGCCTATGCTGTCATGCGGCAAGAGAAATACCGTCATCGGCGTCAAACGGTGGAGAACGGAAAGACGTTCGCACTTTAAAGGCGGTGCAGACGTCCGCCTTTGATCCGGCCTGTATATATATATATATATATATTCAGAGGGAGGATCTAAAGAGAACCTCCTTACTTTAAAAATTTGAGGATTTCTACTATTTTACATTAGTAGATTAGTAGATGACTTCATTTAACGATCTCAACCGTTGATTATCTAGATTCATATATATGCAAGAAACATGTCTACAAAATTTCAACTAATTTCATAATCATTTGGTCATCATTCAAATTGACGTAAACAATTGTAGATCGTTAGATAAAATTAAAACGAATATTGTGTTAATCAAATGGTTAAACATTTTTCATTTTGGCTAATTTTTTGTATGATTCATATGTGGGTACGTGATTAGGGAATAGATGGTTTTGATTGTCAAAATACATGCTAGAATTAAAATCATCCTCAATTTAGGAGTTTAAGGAGGTCTTCTTTCGATCTAGACTATATATATATTCATAGTTAACTTTTATTAGAATAATCAAATAGTTTGATAAATGCAATCAAACCGCTACTCAAGTCGGTTATAGTATACTTTGGTGTTTTGAATCATCTTTGAATTTAGATGTCTAAAACGGTATGTTCTTTTGGTGAGGTTTTTGTCTCACGAATAACTGTTGGACGGTGTCTTCCCTCTGCTTCATCTTATCTTTTTCATCTCTTTATTTGTGGTGTTTCAAGAAGCTAGTTACAGTAGGTGACGGACACTACGAAAGAAATCTCATTAACCCTGTTGCCTGTTGGCCGGCCGGTATATGATTTTCGGTTCTTCTCTTCATCGTGCATTTCTGGTCTCAAGTTATCGATCATCATCATTAACAATTTCATCAACTTCAATTCATCATCAGGTCCACAACATTGAATGAAGTCAAAGAAGCAGATTGAGGATGGCGATTTACAATAAATTAGGGTTACATGCATGTCCATGTGGGCTGAGAACTCTGAAGAGATTTGAATTAATAAGACTAGCTGAGCCATTGCTATCTACTTCGTGGACTTGCAGTAGTTCTACTTCCCCTCGATCTCTTCCAGTCTTTCTGATATCAATTTCTGCTTTTATTACACACACCAGATCTTCCTCGCTCCCAGCTGATCGATCAGAGCTGCATGCATCACTTAATTATTACACACATCATATCAATTTCTTCTATTCTTCATACATATTTTTTTATAAAATATTTGTAAATTTCTAGTAATTTGGACACAATTTCGCAAAGAGATTGCTGGGTAATTACTAATTAGTAACATCACCAATACAATCAGCTACGATGTTTATTCTTAAAATGGAGGTCTCAAGTGTTGGTGTTAATTGTGGCATCATGTCTTGGTCGTTTTAGTCTCATTCTTTGGAAATGAAGAACTTGTGAGCGGCTGAGAGATTCACAGGCTAGGGAACATTGTGAATCATCGTCAACTGGTACTGCAGGAGATAAACTTCTTAATTAACTACTGAAGAATTGATTGATCAATAATGGCACACTAATAAAGAGCAGAGTGGCTACAAATTAAAATGGGAGACAGACAACTTTTCTTAATTCCGTGCGTTTTCTAATGCAATTACATAACGATCTTTTGTTCTTATCACCGCAAAAGGCTTAGCATGAGACAAACAAATAAATATAGTGGAACAATATCAAGATTCGAATAGAAGAATCTAACCCTATTATTAAGGACTGCATAATTCTGGTAATTTTTCTTTTCTGCAAGCTAGATTGGAACAGATCTTTTCTGCAAGATTGACACACAGAGGAACAGATTGATCGACTCGATCGATTTGCCAAGACAAATTAAAGAATGTAGGACCGTAGTGGACTCCCATGCTCTAATTAGATTTCTGTTAAAGTAGTTTGTCATTTTGGGGCCAAACTTGCTCTCCAGGACTTTAAATCTATACCTATGTTTGAAGGAAATTTCTCCTTGTTTGAAACCTCGACATGGTTAATGGTATGCTGGAACCAATTAATTTTGTCCTCTTTGTTTGGTGTTATATAAATGTGATGAGATACGATTTTTATGAGGGAATTCATTCGAAATAATCTCCAAAATCATTTGGCAATGATCGAAAATAGGGTTTCATGAATTTTGTTAAATAGTAACTAGGGTTTTCTCTCCACCAGTCCATCTATATTTCTGTGCTACACACACACACACGCGAGTTGACACCAAACTCTTTTGTACTGTTGTGTTTGTTGCTCAGCTCAGAACCAAATGATCCGAGTTACTCTCATGCCAACTTCTACCTGACTTCTTGTTTAGTTAATTGGCACTGAGATACTGAGAATGGAGAAAATTAGACCATGGCTTATAGTTTATAAATGCGAGTGTGGGCAGGTGAGGACGTGGGTTTGGTTTCATCATAGGTTCCTTTTACCTTTAGACCTACTTTGTATACAGATTAAGTTCAGAGGCTATATTGTCGAAAAAAAAACTAAGTTCAGAGGCTAAAAATCCTATCACTCAGATCCCTATGGAGATTTGTGGAAAAACCTAGAAATTAATTAAGTTAGGATGCTTCTATTGCTAGTTACATTGATCATGTTTCTTGATTTACTTGAACTGCATATATGGCTCTGTTTCCAGAATCGTACTTCCGTTGTGTTTGAGAACTAGTCATTTATCGGTTTCATTTAGCAATAGATCGAAGCATATAATTAGTATTAGATATCATACGCATGCAAAGACATATGTTTAAACAATTGCTAGAGAAATCATGTAAAGTCGAATCAAATAATAGCAAGGAGAATGGAAATGAAAGGTGATCGAACATATAGACGTGTTTCTCCTTCTTTGGATTAAAGATGTGAAGAGAGTTTGAGGAAATACCACATGGGCAAGAGCCTTTTGTCGCCGTTTGTACAATAATTTTAGAAAGATGAATGATCGATTTCAATATCAATGTCTAAACTGAAACTCCACAACAACAAATGCTCGTAAAAAAATAGAAAAATAGAATGTCACCATTGTATTGTTTATGATATTCCTTACAATCATTCTACCATAGGATGCTAGGGTTTTGGAATTATTTTTATCGTAGGAGACATATAACATCACAATCTCCCCCGCTGCTGAATCTGTTATGATATATCATATCCTTTGTAAAAGTGCTAGCTAGTCGCTTTGAGGGTGATTGGTACCAATCTGGCATTGCTAGTGCAATTTTTTTCAGCTGGAAGCATGAAAATCAGTGAGTCCATGGTTGTGGAATATGAAGGAATTTCTAACACCGCATTCACGACTGCCAGTAAAACCGAGAGTGCCTATAGCTGCCTGCCCGCCCTCATGTTTCAATTGGTAGTAGCTATTAATCTATTATGGTGGTGGGCAACTGGGCATTGTTCCATGGTTGTTGGCTGCAGTCATTTCTTGACTTCATAGTTGAGAGTTATCGATCTTCAATGCATGTAAATGTTCTCTGCTTTTGTTGCACACCTACACTGATGAACATAGTGGGACTGTTCAGAACTTCAGATGATTGATCATTCAACAATTTACCAACCCATATACTAGTTTACAGTAATTAGATAAAAACAGAAGCAACCAAACAAACCCATTTACTGTGTGCATAGTTTTACCTTGCTGGATAAAACGACGCACTTCTTATCACATTCTTACAGAGAACGATGGGACGTGCTAGGAAAGTCAATCAGTCTAATCTTGTGCGTTGGCATTGGTTTGTTTATAGATGAAAACAAAATGAAAGGAAATAGTGACATGGATTGTCAAGTCACGGCGGCATCTTTGCTAATTCTGTACGTTTATTTTGAATTTAGGGGAAAAGAGGCAACAAAGCGAGAGCTGGGACGTGAGCTTTTGTCAGGGTCCCTAGCTGAGGCCTGAGGGTAAGCAGCTGGGGTGAAATGAAAGCACTACTGAGTTGATTTGATGATTCTCAATCATAAAAGTTGATCGGCTTTGCAGGTTCGGAATTGTCCATCTAATAATGTGACAGGATGTTTTGTTCCGCAGTTCTAAGCATGCATGCACTGGATAAAGTTGAGAGTATCATATAATCACAGAGTTGCAGGATTACGGGGCTGAGACTCGAGAGATCCAAATGGAATCGACTAATCCAATTAGAATTTGATTCTGCTATATATTTGGTTGGTGGGTTTAGTTTGGATAAATATACAACTGAGCTTTATAACTGAACCAACCTTGGATCGTAGTTGATACTAATGCAGGCAAAGATGTAGGCATGTTTTATCAAGAAAGAAATTAAAAACAAAGAAGAAATGTATAACTGGAAAAATCATAGATGTTTAACACGATCACACATATTAATGTCAAAATTGGTTGGACATTTCGGATTGCAAGTAGTGAAAGACACAGAGTATGTTCACTTTAAATAGAAAAAGTCATCGACCGGATACACTTTGAATGAGAGAAGTCATAAATCATAGACAATTGAAATGGAGAATGAAAGAAATGGTGTGAGAGTGACTCCTAAACTCATATATCCCTAAGGACTATTCATGAATCAATTTTTGATAATGAAATGAGACATACACCAATTATAATATCTTCGTGTTTTAGTAAACTCATAGAGAGTAAGTTTGTACTTTTGTTCAGAATTATTCCAAATTTTTTATGTGTTTGTAAACGAACGAATGCTTTGTTCATTCCCATGTATCCTAAATAAGTAAAATTATATTTAGTAAATTTTATGAATTTCTTTATTATAGAAGTGTGTCATGACCCAAATTAAAAAGTGCTAATCATATATGGGGCATTTTTGATATTTTGCATGGCAGCTTTTCAATAAAAGCAAGCACACATGTCAACCATTTGTGAAAAAAGCTAATTAAAAGAAAAAGTGTGAAAAAAGCTAATGAAAATGAAGGCTTGAACAAATCAAGAGCCTACCACATGCTAACCAAAGCCTTATCTCTAGGACATAACCACAAATCCCACTTTCATTTCCCCCTGAAACCAGGATTTGAAATCCCCATTGTTCTTGGGAAAGTCTGGTGGAGTCATTTAAGACATAAACCCTTATTTTACAAAGGAAAACCCACCAAATGTTGACTCAAATGCCTTGAATTAATCCTCCCCCTAACAAAGGGCACTCACTTGGTAGTGCAACCAAGATGTCCCTTGCTAAACAATTTTTCTTAACTTAGATTATTAAAAAGATTAGAAACCAAAAAAAAAAAACCTTGCACATTTTTCCATACCCAACCCATTTGTGCCTTTCAGTCCATCATATTCACTCTCACAAGTCACAAGTAATTTCAAACACCTTTAGAAAAGCACTTTGTTTTGCCTTGACATTTTTGTCTTTCCCTCTCTCACAAGTCACTAGCAATCAAAACATGGGTTTAAAAAAGTAGTTTTACCCTTGGTGTTTTCACTGGGGGCCTCAAAAACAGTAATAACAGCAGCCATGGCCATAAACAGAGAGCAGAAGGTGTGAAGTAGAAATCAGCACCAGTACTAGTGTACTGCTAGCTACATGATGAAGAAGACAAACTTATGGAAAATACCCCCCAAGTCCTACTGTACATAAATACCTTCAAACCATTAACGCCTGAAAGTTAGACCAAACTAATACCCCTCCCAAAACAAAAACACAAAACAGTAAAAAAGCCAAGACAATTCTTGGAATTTAGAACAGAGATTTCAATCCTCCAGCAAACTAACACTTAGTCAAATGCTTAGAAGATCCGGCGGTGGTGATTGCGGCGGTGGCTGTTGATGGTCTTTTGTGGTGGTTGGTGATTCAATTGCAGTAATGGCAGATTGTTGAGGGGAGTCTGTGACTGTTGTTGTCTCTCCTACTTGCTTTGAGCCTGGTGGAATTGGAAGCTCTGTGAGAATTTGAACCACTTCTCTCATTGTTGGACGCTCCACTGCTTGTTCTTCAACACAGAGCATTGCAACGTAAAATACGTGCATAACCTCATGGAGGGGAACAGAAGGGAGTCTGGAATCAAGGATTTTCAGGACTCCTTCCTTGTTTGAATCAGTCATTTTCCGAACCCACTGGACTATGTCTACTCCATCTCCAAATTCACCAACTGGTTTCTTGCCACTTACAAGTTCCAAGAGAACTACACCGAAACTATAGACGTCGCTCTTCTCATCAACCTTTAATGTGTAAGCATACTCTGCGGAAAAACGAATATCAGATTACAATCAAAATCCAAATCCAAAAGCCATGCAAGCTTTGATACACAACAGTTTAATTTCAACTCCATATGATATTTGTCAGGATTTGTATTCCAAGACAAGGATCTCAATCATTTTGTAGGAGATGTAACTCATTAAATTCATGTACTTTCTTTCTACCAACCACTATACTTTTCTTTGTCAAAGCTTAAGACAATACAAGACTAACATGTATTGTCTACAAGCAATTATGGGGTAAAAAAGTCAAATCTTAATTAAGACTAAGATGGTGGGAGTAGGTACATTTTCAACAGTAATAAAGTACCAAAATTTTCAAAGTCTGAATGATATATACCTGGAGCAATGTATCCATAAGAACCAGCAATGGCAGACATGCACTCAGACGTGCCCGAATCCTGGAGGAACTTGGCAAGGCCGAAATCAGCTACATGAGCCTCAAAATTGGAGTCCAGTAGAATGTTGTTTGATTTCACATCTCTATGGACGATCAAAGGTGAACAGTCATGGTGAAGATAGCAAAGGCCCTTTGCAGACTCAATGGCAATCTTGTACCTTGTATCCCAATGCAAGTGACCTCCTTTCTTGCCATGAAGAACCTCACCCAAACTCCCATTAGGCATGTACTCATAGACCAGAAGATTTGTCTCGTGGTTTGAACAGAAACCCAACAATCTAACAATGTGACGGTGTCGAATTTTACCCAGAGTCTGAATCTCGGCATTGAATCCATGATCATGAGAAGAGCCTCGGCTCATTGCAGGGAGTCTTTTCACAGCCACATTGTCACCACTAGGCATAGCCCCTTTGTACACAATCCCAGCACCTCCTTTGCCTATAATGTTGTCTTCCTTGAGTGAATCCAAGACATCATCAACAGTGAAATCCAAGCGCTGGAATGCAGTCAACTTCCAAGCTCTGGAGTCCCTTTCTCTCTTGTACGAACGAGCTTTGATTATTGTAATAACAGCAAATATGATCGAGCAAAGTAACAACCCAACAACCAGCAATAGCTTCAGCGAAGCAGTGAATGAGCTCTTGACATGAGGCTGACGAGTGCCATTTGCAACCCCATCTTTGCAAGGAACCAAATAAGGACCGCAAAGATCAGGGTTACCCAAAAACGAAGTGTAATTGAAGTAGCTGAACTGACCAGTACCAGGAACCAAACCCGAAAGATTGTTATAAGAAAAATCCACCGAGGTTAAGCTCTGCATTGCGGAAATGGGAGCTGGGATGTTCCCCACAAGATGGTTCCTTGACAGATTGAGGTAATTCAATATCCTCATACCAGTAATCTCTTTCGGAATCTCACCAGATAGCTCATTTCGACTGAGATCAACATACGCCAGCACCTTGCATCGGCTAATCTCTGGCGCTATTGGACCCGAAAACAGATTGTGACTAAAATCGATTTTCGAGAGTTGCTCTAGGTGTCCAATCTCGGGAGGAATACGACCCGAGAACTTGTTCCCGTCGAGGAGAAGCTTCTGGACGCCAGTGAAGTTTCCGATAGCCGGCGGCAATGGCCCCGATAACCTGTTGTTGGAAAGACTAATCTGACCGAGACCAGCAGAGACTGAATCAGACACCGGAAATGGACCGTTCAAGAAATTGTCTTGCAGCTCAACTTGAGTGAGCTTGGGCAACCCGAATAGGCCTTTAGGAATCGACCCATTTAGAAAGTTCTCACCCATTCGAATCCGACTCAGTGACTTACACTCTCCGAGCGACTCTGGAATAGGACCGAAGAGAAAGTTGCCGAGAGTGATGAGGGTCTGGAGATTGTTGCCGGAGCACATATCCGGTGGAAGAGCTCCGGTCAATTTGTTCGAAGATAAGTCGACGAGTTGAAGCTTCCCATTTCTGCCCAAACTTTGAGGAATAGACCCAGTGAAGTTGTTCTCCCATAGCTGCAGAACCTGGAGCTCCGGCAAGTCACCGATGAAGTCCGGAATGGCGCCGTGAAGCTGGTTCCGGAAAAGATTAAGCAGCGTCAGGTTCTTCAGCTCTGCGAAAGAGGTCGGAATCTCGCCGGAGAATAAGTTGTTGGATAAGTCCATGGATTTCAAGCTTTTGAGAGAGCCCAGCTCAGACGTCAATGACCCAGAAAGCGCATTCACCTGGAGAAACAGAGTATCCACATTCTGCAACCGACCCAGCTCCGGCGGGATCTCGCCGGATAAATTACAGTTGGCGGCATCGAACCGGATGAGCTGTGTCAAGTTCCCGATCTCGGCTGGGATGCCGCCGTCGTAGCTGTTGAAGTAGCCAATGTAAAGCTCCTTGAGCCGGGTCAAGTTTCCGATCTCCTTGGGGATTTTCCCGGTAATGGAGTTCCCGGAGACGGCCAAGTACTCGAGAAACGGGAACTGGCCGTACTCCGGGGGGATCGAGCCCTCGAAAAAGTTGCCACCCAGATGCAAATGGCGGAGGTTGGTCATGTGAGTCACCGAAACCGGTAACACTCCGGTGAGGTTGTTGTTGTAGAGGTCGAGAACACGGAGGTTAGTGAGGTTGGAGAGCTCCGGCGGGAACGTGCGGTTGAAGACGTTGTTGGAGAGGTTGAGTAGGCGGAGAGCGGGGAGGGCGGAGATCTCAGGCGGGATGGGACCGGAGAGGTTGTTCTCGGCGAGGGTGAGATTGGAGAGGTAGACAAGGAAGGCGATATCGGGGGAGAGATACCCGGAGAGATTCAAGCCGGAAAGGTCGAGGGAGGTCACGTGGTTGTGGGAGTCGCACGTGACGCCGGCCCAAGTGCAGTGGCTGGTGTTGGGTGTCCAGGAGGAGAGGCGGGAGTCGGGGTCGTCGAGGGACGACTTGAGGGAGAGGAGGGCGCGGTAGGTGGCCATTGGGCGCGTGGGGGTGGAGAGTAGACGGTGGGGTGAGGAGAGAGAGTGGCGGAGGTGGAGGAGGAGAAGGAGGAGGAAGAGGAGGAGGGGCCGCATTATGTCTAGTGTTGGGTTTATTTGCGGTGGTTGTGTGGAGGAGGAGGAGGAGGAGGAGGGAGAGGGGGGAGGAGTGACTTGGGTGTGGAGGTGGAGAGAGTGAGACTGAGGTTGTCTGAGAATCAAAGTAAATAATATAAGAGGCAGAGAGGAGGGTGAGGTTGCGTGATTTATTATTGTCTTTTTCTTTTTAAATTTTATTCAATTGTTTTTTAGAAGGATTTTTCTTTTTTGAAAATGAAAAAATAATAATTAGAGGCTGGATTTTCTGATGCGGGGCATGGCCGATATTTGAAATAATTGATTCGTCTGTGTTTGGACTGTTATTGTTCTTTTGTAGGAAAATCGTACGGTAGATAGTTTCTTGAGACGAAATGACGGATAGGTGTTTTTGATTGCACGCGTGTTTTTTGTTATTTTGTACCGTAATTAGATTTTCAATCGTTAAATTTGGTGAATAAATAATTGAAGTTAGAGATCCTAAGTCTTGAATTTTGTTAAATTTTGTACAATGTCGTTATTCGGTTCAGTAAAAATGATGATTGACACATTATAGCTGCGATCATTTTGTGTATGTTTATGATTTGTACTGAGTGAGCACTTAATTTGGTCTCTGTGTTTTGACGTAGACAAGTATTGAATTCTTTGCTTCGCTGCTCTGAACTATTTCAGTTGTCAAATTCGGTTTATGGATTACGTGTTTGTGGGAAGTTATGATTTTATGACTGGGATATTAGACGTTCAATAGAGTGTAATCAGCAGGGTGTTTCGTTCCTAATTAAACTTTTGTGGCAAGTGTGATTTCCTAATTGCCAAAATCACTATTGGCATTTAAAACTAAGCTTTCCTAATTTCTTAATTCTGTTATATTACTCTCCGTTAGAATTCTAATCAAAATTAATAGCCTATTAACCTATTTAGCCCAGTTTCCATAATGAGGCTCGACAATGAAACGAGATCATAGCACCCTTTAATATGTTGGGATGAGATTACGGCTTAGAGTAAGTTTGTTAATTGCATCCATATATATATATATATGTACATGCAATTAGCGGGATGAGGTTAGGGTTTTCAGTTGTCAGATTTTTATAAAGGGTGTGTTTGACACTCCACAAACTACTTTGTTAACCCTACATCTCTTCATTTATATAAATTTAAAGAAAAATGTTCATTTAATACTAATTTTAGCTCATCATTGCCCATTTCAATGAATATCTTTTTTAAGAGCCCATTTGAATATAAGTTAACTTATTTTATGCCCAAATGCACAAATTTTTACTTAAGGTCTTAACAAACATTATTAATTTATGACTATTTTGCCCTCACCCTTTAAAGATGCATAGAGAGAGAAAATGGGGAGAGAGAGAGAGAGAGAAAACTTGGCCGGAACCTCACCGCTCACCGGATTCCGGTATTTGGTTGCCGGTCTCTGGTCACTAGATTCTAGTTGCCCGATTTTTTTGGTCACGGGATTTTTTCACCGGATTCTCATCGTTGGACTTTTTCCGGTCATTGGTCGCTAGAAAAATATATTACAGCACAGAAAAACAAAGAAGATAGAAGAATAAGGCAATTCCCAACCAAAACGAAAAAAGAAAAATTACTGACCTCTAATAATTTTCTATTGACCTTTGTACTGACCCCAATAATCTGTCAAAACATAAAAAAAACAAAGAAGATAGAAGAATAAGACAATTCCCAACCAAAATGAAACCAAAAGAAAAATTACTGACCTCAGTAGTTTTCTATTAACCTCTGTACTGACCCCAATAATCTGTCAAAACACAGAAAAACAAAGAACATAGAAGAAGAAGGCAATTCCCAACCAAAACGAAACCAAAAGAAAAATTAACTA
>NC_020491.1:15108324-15110331 GCF_000184155.1 Fragaria vesca subsp. vesca
TTTCACATCTCATGCGCTCAAAGTCTTTGACGCGTCACATCGACAAAAGCCTTCGATGGCAATCTGTGCAAAAAGTAATGACCACAAAGTACTGTAGAATGCACTCATGGAGCATTTCTCGAAACGTTCATATAACTCTACTTGTTGAGTTATTAGTCAAGTGGATTGCTTACCACCTTAATTGACTACTATTGTCGATGATCTTTTGTGGCATCATGATCCATAATCTTTAGCGGATTCGATCATCATCAAGTTCTCTAGGTCCTCCAAGTTGGTGTGGAATTACCAACGAGACTTGATTTTGATCATACAAACAGGAATTATATATACGGTAATGTGATAAACTTATTTGGGATTATCCCCCAATGTAGGGACAACAATATGGGTCATGACAACGGCAGAAAACGTCGTGCCGATGTCTAGAAAAGCGGGGGAGGTGTTGCCGGCTCTAATAGCGACACTCCCGGTTTAGACACCATTTTGTCAAAACTACTCACGTCAGCTCATGACATTAATGCAACCGTTGTGGATCTTCGGATCACTGGTTCAAGATTGTCAAGCTCCTTTAAATTGTGAATGCATACAAAAAGGTATGGAAAATCAATATGAGGACAAGAACGTCATCTTCATGATCGCGAATTTCAAAGATTCTGATCCTGCTCTAGCTACCCATGACTTTGATGTCATCGGCTAGACATTGATTTTCGTTCCAAGTTATATGTACTAAGGCGTTGTATCGACGTCCTTTGTCTATTTGAGACCTCGATGTACTCACATCAGCAATAATGAATGCCTTGAGAATTTTTCGAAGTGAAACTATTCTCCTCTTATGGTTCATATTGATTTACAATCAAGATGTACACTTACATCGTCCTTAGAAACATGGTATATTGTGCCGATTTTGATCCCTTCCTTTGAAGGTGACTCATGGCACTGCATCCTTAAGGAGGATCGCCCACGTGTTTCCGGTTAAGTCTTCTACCCTATAGCGGATTTTTCATCATCAAATGTTCAACTAGGCTCATCCAAGCTCAATGTGATGTCTTAGAATTGTCTGAAATTAAGGAGATAGTCGTTTTAAGTGTGCCTCGCACTACCGACCCTCCACGGACATGCCTGGTCATACTGACTTGGAGTTACTGAAAGCTTTTGATTTTGGATCCCCCTACGCTATTAAACCAATTTCCGTCTTGCAAAAGACGTTGAAGACTTATCAAAGCTGGAAAATTATCATCATAATCGGATCCTCTAGGTCCTCTGAGTTAGTTTATGTTCATGTCAGGGAGCTTTTACTAACTAGTCATGGAGTTTACGACCTTAGAACGATCGAAAGGACTTGGTTTTTATCATACACACGTCACTTTTAGCTAAGGCAAAAGCCTACACGCTACCTGCAAGCTACACAGCTTCGCACATGCCAAATCTGCGAAAAACAGCAATCTGTCCCTTCTGGACAGTCAACTTCGTTTGAGCTTTGTGAACATTTCTGGACGAACTAGACAATGAGCTTTATATCATTGGAAAGCTCTATGAGTCTAGTTTTCAGAAATTTTCACGGTTCGTCCATATCTATTTGAACGAAGAAGTTATGGCTGTTTTAGTGCGCAAAGGTCATTCTGCGCGGAAATTTTTATGCACTCTCGGGATTGCAACTTTTCGTAGCTTCTTTCAATCCTTCTAAATGGTTCAAGTAGAACTATTTACTTGCCTATCTACTCTTTGTAGTTATGTCTCATAGAGACATTGAGTGCTTCGCAGATAGTGGAACTATCCACAACATTCTAAGGAACCATGTTGAGCTTTAAAGACATTCATGCTAATGGTTTTCATTTGAAAACACATTGTGAGAATGAACAAGAATTCTTTTGTGTATACCTCCTCATGAATGCGAACTGAAGCACATCTTAGAGAAATTCATGAGTCAATCTAGTGAACTGTATGTCACTACGATTCGAATATCGAATCCCATGTTGTCGCCAAACATGATATTTGGGACACCGACTCATA
>NC_020491.1:15111727-15134202 GCF_000184155.1 Fragaria vesca subsp. vesca
TAGCACATACATACATACATGTCTCTATCAAATGTGAATGGTGCGTTGTACTCTTTTCTCCTACGATCAAGGTTCAGTTTTCTCTCACAAGGTTTTTGTGACTTGACGAGGCTTTTGGCGAGGCAACAGATCAGCACCATCGGCATATCAGCGCGCGGCACAAGGGGGAGTGTTCTAGGATATTCTCTACTGTGTGCCTTGGCCTTATGCCAATAGGATATGTAG
This sequence comes from Fragaria vesca subsp. vesca, assembly GCF_000184155.1. Classification (NCBI taxonomy): domain Eukaryota; kingdom Viridiplantae; phylum Streptophyta; class Magnoliopsida; order Rosales; family Rosaceae; genus Fragaria; species Fragaria vesca. The sequence continues at coordinate 15,111,953 of NC_020491.1, forward strand.
TTAGACTAGATCTATGTATTCATATCCTTACCATATTGGTATTGTGTAATTCCCTATATAAAGGGCTCCTATCAATGAATAAGATGATGATTCTCTTGCTATCTCTTTGTCTTTACCATTAATCCTTAATCAGTTCACTCATTTACAATGCCAAAAATACATTTTTCTCAATTCTACTTTGATCACCCTAGGTTGTCTTCTCACCCTATATATATTTTTTCAAATTCATATTTGCTTTGTTCACCCTACATTCTCTTCTCACCCCTTATACATTTTTTAATTTTTAATTTACTTTATTCATCATACCTTCTCTAAAACTTGGGATTGGGAATCCTTCAAACGACTATTACTTTGAAAACCTAAGACGCCGATAAAAAAATAAAATAAAAACAAATCGAATATAAGAGCGACTAGACATGGAAATTTGCATATACAAAATCGACATGAGAAATAATGAGTAAACGAATAGACGAAGCATCAATAAAGAAAACAAGAGAAACAAAAAAAAAAAAAAATTCAAAACAGTCCACCTCATCTTCAAGTTGAATGCTAGTTAGCATCTTACAAACTCTAATAAAACGATCGAATATGATAAATTTTGGGTTAGGGTTATAAAGTGTGTGTTCATCACTTCATACCAAAAAAAAAAAGTAATTTGTAACAACTTATTCTCCTTTACTGTAATTTTCCATTAAGGTATTTCGGTCTTTTAATAAATCAACAATATTGGGGTGAGCAAAGTGATTTGTGGGGCTACAATAGACGCACCCTTTTATAAATTAACTAAGCCAAGCCAATTCCGGCTTAGATTAAGTTTGTTTTTCAAGGGAAGTGTAATCCCTGTGACAACGGAAAACAACACTAACACACAATAAACATCGCTTGATTTCCTTTTACCTAACTCAATTTGTTTCCAAGTTTTCTTTCATAATTTGTTTTGCTTAATTTCCCTTAACCTAACTCGATTAGTTCATCATTTTACAGGTGATCAAGCAAACAAGCATTCTTCTGTTTTGGGCAAAGTATATAAATTGAGGTCATTGGTAGAATACGTGTTTGCAATCTTCCATTTGTATTACCACGATAGTAATACGTGTTTGCAATTAATCTTCATGAGAAACCATCACATTAATTAGACATAGCATATTGATTAAGTGTGCAATGAAGAATTTGAATCCTTGTTCGGTTCTGCTCCAGATGATCCAATACAACTACTGGCAATGGCGGAGCTAAACACAAACCAAGGGGTGACAACCCTCAAAAACTTGATTTTAAATGTATCTTCTGTTTGAGATCTAGCTAACTTGGAAGGTTTATTATAAGGGTAAAATATTGTATAGTCCTTATACTTTAAAGTCGACATCTGTTTTGTCTTTATGGTTTTATTTTAATCTCAAAAGTCTTTAAAGTCACGATTTTTCATCCAAATAGTCATTATGGTTTATTTTAATATGACTAGTTTAAAGTCGACATCTGTTTTGTCCTTATGGTTTTATTTTACTCTGAATAGTCCTTAAAGTCATGATTTTTCATCTAAATAGTCCTTATGGCCTTTAACTTAGAAAATTGTCGGAAAGACTATTTGGATGAAAAATCATGACTTTAAGGACTATTCAGATTAAAATAAAACCATAAGGATTATTTGGATGAAAAATTGTGACTTTAAGGACTATTCAGACTAAAATAAAATCACAAGGACTAAACAGATATCGACTTTAAACCACAAGGACTAAACAAATTTCAATTCTTATTATAACCTTCTCCTATATTAGCCCTCCTCTTATGTATTCCATGGCTCCACCAGTGACTACTGGTATTAAGGTAGACATTCTTTGTAAGGCAAATTTGAAATCATAGCTAAAGTTAGAAGACGAAGAAACAAAGAGAAAAAAGAGCAAATATTTTTTTTTGTATTAGAACATCGTTTTGATGATGATGATGGAAAATACATAGAAGAACTCATGTTTATGCTAGAGTTGATGAACTGGGCCTAGGCCTGGGCCTGTTGATGAATTGGGTCGGCTAGAACCTGTACTCTTAACACCTAATAGATCATCGTCATTTCGGTCCATAAGAATGCTCAATTCCAGTTCAGAGCTCCAAGATGAGCCCAATTTCTCACATTTCTCCAATTAGGTCACAAATCTTTATTTGGTTCCCGATTAGGTTTACCTTTGACCACCCAAATTGGGTTGGGTCTCAACACATGCATGGGCTCCGAAATTGCTGTGGCACTCAACCTGACTGGAGTTGCCGTCCAATCCCCTCACCGGCGTCTTTCTCTATCTCGATCGGATATTTTTTGTCATCGGATGCCTTGCACACCTTCTAACACTCAGACCAAGGGTTAGGGTGAAGTACCGAACCTTTGTCACTGCCTTTTGTGTTTTTAGTTTCCTTCCTTCATTAACCCCAACAACTCCAGCATGGAATCCCGCCGCCACAGGAACGAGTCGAGAACCAACTTCGTCTATGGGTGAACATCTTTAAGCCTCACTCTACTAGGTCAGAGCTGACCCGATCCACCCTTCCCTACAAGCAACGATGAGTACTCCAGTTTGTCATAACATTAATGTGTCTTTGAATGGAGGGAATGCCGCTCGGATCCATTTCAGAGTGTTTAACATGAATAATTTATATATCATTGATTGATCTATCTGCACTGTATGTTTCATTTTTGTTTTTCATATCTCAAAACTTGCAAATAGATCGTAATATGGTATAAGTTGATGTACGATACATAGGAACTCAATTGTTTTTTATTTTGATCTTTATATACATAGGGTGATCGACTCAAAGATAACAGTGGTTTGGTGAATTCGAAGTTTAATAACTTAAAAAGTAAAGAAAAATTCTTTAAATCATAAACCGCACTGGCCCTTTATTAAAATAAAAAATAAAAAATAAAAATCTAAGAAACTCGCATATTTCAATCAAAATACCGGTACTTCAAAGTTACAAATATTTCAAAGAAAGAATTGATTATCGATCAATCGCAATGAAATGTTAAATTGTTAAATTTCTTCAAAATTACTAAAATTCTCGTAATTTGACGTTACTGAATCGAAATTGCAATCTTATGCATAAACATCGATAAATATCGTTCAATCACTTCAATGTTAGTAAATACTATAGTAGTATGAATGGAGGTGGTAAAGGACAAAACAGAAAGAAAAATGAACTGTGATGGATGGAAGTGGAACCCCTTTGGTACAGCTTCAGGTTTCAACTTTATTGATTAATGATAATCAGGTTGTTGGAGTTGAACGATCCATCTGGTCCGCCGGTCCGGTCTTTTCATATATTCTCCTCCTCCAATCCTGGGGCCCTCTGGTCCAATCAACGGTTGTTTAACAGTGCCACGTTTGTAAATCCATGATTTACTTTGTGGGTCCTATCCCCCATCCCATATAATTTTACCCAATCAAAAATCAAGTTGAAAAAACACGTACGGTGAACATATTTCACTTTGGTTGTACAGCAGATTCCTCTTGTTTGGATCCAACAATGTTAGGCTGAAGCAGTTTTGTGATTGTCTACGATGGTGTATGATTAATTGCATGCGAAATTTCCCTTCATTTATTAACTTGCTCGATGTAAATTTGATACGTTGTCGAAGGGTTCAAAGTGCTTGTCATATAGTTGTAAAGAAGGTTCATTTTTGCTCTAACGTTCATGGTACAAACATGTTAAACTCGTTAATTTGAAACTCTAGAAATTTTGATTTTATGCTCATTTTGTGAATTCACCGTCTCGTCTAAATGATGTTACAATAACGTTTATGAAGTTGAATACAAATTTCAACTAGTTATCCTTGAGACTATGATCTAATAAATAGTAACTTTTGAGATTTTACTAAATTAAACAAGTAATTAAATTATGACTGAATATGGTGAGACTGTCTCCTATTCTCTAGTAAGAAGAGAGAGAACGAGAGCAAACCCAACGGTTAAGAGCACGGAAAGCGGCGGTGGCGGCTTGATTCTCTCCTAGTAGAGACGACATCTCCTCGTCAAGAGCGGTCATATGGTGAGCTAGGGTTGCGATTTGAGGTACTTCTTTCGAGGGTGTATATTGAATAGCAGAGGTGTGGTTAGTCTAGGTTGGTGTTTCGTTATGGTGATCATGAAAAATACTCGCGTCCGGACTAGTATGTACGTATGCGTCTGGACTCTTCTTATATATTTATATATTTTTACCAATGTAAATCATAATCTTAACTGTTCAAAAGTTGGATTAACCAATAAATACAAAAAATTAAAGTAAACAAAAATTATTTGTTTAGCCGAATGAATCAAACAAATTGATGGCTAATCATGAGACTGCTAATTTTCACCAGAACTGTCCATTTATTTAATGCAATCGGCTGAGCCAACAATTTTTTGTTTACATTGATTTTTTGCAGATCATGATTTACATTGGTAAAAATATGTAAATAAGAGAGAGTCCGAAAACAAATGTACATATTAGTCCGGACATAAATTTTTTTGTATTATTCTTTCCGGTGATTATCAATTGACTACTTAGAGCTTCATCAATTGTAATAGAGTAATTTTCGTATTATTCTTAACGAAGATTCTGAGCCATATGTACGAGCTTGTTATTTTAAAAAAATAACTTATTTCTGAAGTAAATTCTTAACGAGATTATTTATCATTGAGAAAATCGTAACTATTCACTTTCTAGTTTCTATGTTCTTTGCATCTGTATCCAAGCAAAGTTCTGCAAACTCTTTTTACTTTACAGGCGGGTAAAAGAATCTTGACATAGAGAAAGAGCAAAAAGATAAACCAATGATTCTGAGGCCCAAAATAAAAAAAGCAAGATTAAAAGAGTAAAAAAGATAATAATAAGTAATTATTTAGACAGTAATAATGTTGCTGGGTTTGATAAAGCAAGCTGGTCAAACAAAGTTGACTGACATGTTGGGACCCTAGACATGGTGTTTTCGTTAAACCCCATCCCTCTGTCTGTACCATCAAAACCCCTCCAATTACAGAAGTACCCTTCACCACACGTCAAATTTTGCACTCTAGTACAGTCACTGCTCCACTAGTCAGCTGGTCCCAAAATGGTAAAAATGGACCAGCCCAGCAGACATTGAAGCTGCTTTGTATTCTGTAAAAGAGAGGTAAAAATGACCGTTCAGTCCCTCCACGCCACCGAAAGCGACACCGTATTCGCCCAGACTGTTACATGCCCTTCAGAGCAAGTGTCTCCATCAGACAGGCTGAGCTGGCGAGGCTAGAATAGGAATTTTGACTGCAGAAGTCCAGCCTGAAAAAGAAGTCTGCGGGGTAGGTAATAAATATTAACTCAGAGGTTGAAAATGGGAGATTGATCCAGGTCGTATAGGGTTTATGTCGACTGGATCTAATTTTGGCCAAGTTTTGGAGGAAGGTGGGTGAAGCTGTAAAATTTGTCATCAAATGGTCAAAATTAGGATAACTGGACCACCAAATGTGGTTGTTGAACCTATTGGGTGAATTTTTACCCGAATTTTTCATGGTAAAAATGTTCAACCTGTGCCCCAATTTGGTGAAGTTTTGGGCTCTCTCTACTCTCTAGCTACTTCCTTCTAGCTAATTTTGTCTATTTCCTTCTAGCTAATTTTGTCCTGCGGAGTTTATGTGAAAAATAGTTATCTTCTGCCCAAAATAGAGGACATCATCAAAAATATGGTTGTGCTCAAGCGGTCATAGTTAGAATGGAAAAGGACCACAACATGTGGTGGTTGAACTTGTTTGTCACACATAGTGTGGTATTTGGTGGATTTTTAGAAAGAACAAACTCAAAGGGTTCTATGGTTTACCTGCATGTCATTTTTGTCCCATTTACCTACTATGGTTTTGAAGGGCTAAATTGTACCCAATGTTATACCATATATATGAATAGTATTGTGATATTTTGCAATGTCCATCCAATTGTTCATCAAAAGAATGACATGGTGTAAAGTGCCTGGAACTATCTTTTTAGGTAGAATTGGTCAGTTTGTGAGAATGTACAAGAGGGAAGTGGTTCATCTAAAGACAGCCAACATGAAGAGACCCACTTTGGCTTTCTGGTAAAGTATTGATATAATTTAGAATGATTTAATCAATTAAAAGAGTTAACGAGTAAATTACTACATCATCTTATTTTTTTTTGTTCAGATAAAATAAACGACGGTATCCTTAAACGCTTTTCAAGTTTAGAGACTAATCTGCACTGAGAATTCATGTCAAAATGTTTTCTCCTCTCTGGCTACTAAAAATAGATTAGGATTTAAACTTCAATTAGTGTCTACGGGTTTTGAACTTGGGTATGATGGTTTCACACCTAAGCTCTTACTAACTCGATCACATGTGATGGTTCCATGTTATTCTTGATCAAATAGGTAAACAAGGATTCGATATTCGCATACGATGATTTGATGACTTGCACAATAACGGTGCAAGTGCACCTTAGTGTGTAGAATCCACTCCGCAAAAAAAAAAAAAACACAAATAGGGAGGTTTCAGTTTTATTTTTTTTCATCTAATTATGTATGTTTTGAGCGTAATCTTAAAAAAAACGGATGTGACGAGTATTGCTACGCATGTTAGCAGTATATATTCTTTAGAACTTTAGGGGCGTTCTTAATAGTTGTTTTTTTGTAACCGCTCTAAATTACCGTAAATGATATACGCGTATTTTGTTATTGCATTGCTTGCTGAATTGGATAATGAACGATAGTTTTAACCGAAAAGAAAAGTTATAACCCTAATGCTCAGTTTGCTTGAAAGTTGAAGTTGATACACCTTTAGAGATTCAAATACAGAATGGTACTCATTATTTTGGTAGGGCAGAAATGCTAAAGAAGATTATAGGAATGCAGAGTGCAGATAAAGGAAGGAGTGGGCAGGAAGAGATTCGGTTGCTTTTTTTTATCTAAGCTTTTCTCTTGTCAAACTCTTTTCACTTGGAACTAGAAAGAAAACTTTGGGCTAAGCTAAAAGCCCCAAGCCCCAAGCTCTTTTATCCCAGAAAACACGTTGCATGAATCACTATTTTAAGCCTTGAACTGTGTTCCTCGTGTCCCCTCACCTTTGGAAATCTGGAAAAAAAAAACCCACCGGTCCAGAAAACTGAAATTGAAAATTCCCATTGAAACCCATAAGAATCTTTAACTACTCGATCAAAACCTGTATACAAAAAAAAAACCTGTATAGTAATATTTTCTGGGTTTTGGTTAATGTGTAGGATCTGGTATGAGTTGGGTGCCTCAGTTTTTATAAACATTGAGCTTCTGTGTTAATTGTGTAGGGTTTGAACAAGTTGAAAGTATAGCTGGGATGGGATTAAGAAGATAGAGAGCTTTGGATTTAGTGGGGTGTACTTATTAGTGAACATGGGCAACGAACAAACAAAAAGAAACAAAGAACAAAGTCCCAGAACAAGCATTGTATTCCAGTCTAGGGTTTAGGAGAGAGAGCTGCTTGATTACTTCCGAGTCATGGAAACATGCATCTTCTACTAGATTTGATTTTTGGAGGGACCTGGGTGAGAGTCTGAGTATGAGAAAGAAGCATGTACGTGGGAATTTTGGATAATAACATGGAGATGATGATTGCGAGCACTACAGCAGATAATCCGAGCCTGCGAAAGCCACTTTGTTTCTTGCTCTTTGATCTTTTCTCTTTTGTCATTGTGGATCAGATGAAATAATTGCTTCGATGAGCATCATTTTGATACTATCATACTATGTTTAGTAACGGAGTGTCACTAATTGGGAATGAGGGCAGGGAAAGAAATTTATGAAATATAAATTGAACATGAACATATCCGCAAACACATTGTCATTATTCGTTTGAAAAAGAGTTCAACAACGTTAAAATTGAAGTTGTCACGCACTATAAACACCAAATTTATAGTTTTATTGGTTGTTTATGCGAATTTTTAGAAACATCCACATCTGTCATCTGTTTTATTAAATTAAGCAAGAGTTCAAGAACATCAGTTGCATTTTCACTGAATATGGTTGGATCGGCAGAATACTAGCTAGACTAATACTCTAACAACACAGCTAACATAATCCAGAATACAAAATCTATCTATCTTTGAGGCTTTGAATTCTACAAGAACACCTTGCATGCATTTGCTGCTCATTAGCTTGAATCGATCACTATCTCCAACCCCACGAATCACCTCACCATTAATAATCCAGTTACCCACTGCCAAAGGCATGGAAGAGACAACTATCATTTTTGATGAATAAATAAGAAAAGAGATGATCGATGAGTTGAGTGCTCTACTGCTCTCCCAACACAATGTGACAGAAAGTGACTCAACATATTGATTAGTACTCTTCTCTTTACGGAGAACTTAGCTTGAATATCTCATGATTCTGATCCAGTTAAAAATGGCATGGTGTGGATTATTCGTTTCGTTTTGGAATCAAAGTCACTTTGATGTCTTGGCAATAAAAGGACAAAGCTACAAGGTATATATATGCGTACAATTATTACCATTTGTTCTTCTCTTTTTAACAAGAACAAGAGCTTCCCAATTCCCTCGTCACTATAGTTATCTTTTGCATGCCAAGACAAATCTGATTTTAGTTTTCAATATATTTATTTACGGAACCAAATGCAATGATGTGATGACAATTTTTTTATGATAAAGAAGCATCTCTAGAACATATTGATCATTGATGTTGAATGATTTTATTTCATTGTCATGGGATTTTCAAATGCATAAGAACGTATATATGCACGCATATAAGGACTTTGTTAGCAATTCCATAATGACTAATCATCAATTGCAATGTCACTATACAAGAAGAAAACGCTAAAGTTTCATCTGCAAGGTATATGAAAATATGAAATACATTTGAAGCCGATATACAAGCATATCAAGCACAAATTCATTAAGCTGTACAATATATTCTGAAATTTAACAATGTTGCCGATGTTAGTAGTGACTATGAATTTTATGGATTATGGATTGTTAAGTATTAATTCTATCTAACGTTGTTGAAGGGTATATGAAGCCTCTGCATCCTCTACTGGGAATACATACTGACCAAAAAAAATCAAATTGGAATAATCCTCCAACAATGAATCTTTTAATACACAACTGAGCTTCATGAGCTGCCTTGAAAATAACTGTTGTGGGCTTTGATGATGGACTTGTTTTATCTCTTAGTGAAGATACTTCCAACCAAAACCCAACCCAGTTGGACCAATTTGTAATGGCTCTCCGTGCCACCCGCTATTTCAGGTTTATTGAGAGGCATGCTTTGTTTGCATGCCTGTCATCATGTGTTGGAGGAGCTTCCACTACAAATTGTGACAGAATTCTTTCTGTTGTTTCTGTAAATTTGGACAGTTTAGCCTTATTTGGAAGACATGTTATCTTCCCAGTTCATAAGTCACTTTCAATTCTTTCTTTCTTTTCTGTGCAGTGATCTTAGTCGAATTTTTGACCCGTATATACTTGGGTTTGTATTTCTTCTGCAGTTATCGAATCATGGTAAAAGAAAAGATCTTAGTTTCTGGAGATTGCAGTTTACAGTTAACAGTCCTGACTTGTTCTGCAAGTTAACAATGAGTTACAAAACTGCAATATTATTTCCTGTAAATTTCAAAAGAAAAAGAGTGGCAAAATTGTTTGGCGTTTTGCTTACTTATGCTCAAAACAATCGTATGATTAAAATTCAGGTTCTGGTTCCGGTTCAGGTTTGGCTTCGACATCAGGATCAGAATCCTGCATTTGGGATTGATCTATATCCTTCATTTGTGAGGCAGCGAGATATAAAGCACCAGTTCCTGAACCACCATGAGAATTTTCAATAACAACATTGTCCGAATGATTATCCCCAAGCATTTCCCAGACACCACTGTTAAGGTAATTTCTGAAGACTCTGTAGTGCTCGTAAAGGCCCCCTTCCACGGTCACTATACTTCTCTTGTTTTCAATTCTCCCAAGCTTCTTTATGATCCCAAGAATTCCTGCTCCAGCAAGACGAGCTCCACGTTCTGCAACAATATCACAAACCTCGGCAACAACTTCCCTCACCTCTGGAGTAGATTTTGTGATCTAGGAATGTTAAGCATAAGAGTCAAATAATGAAATATTTTGCATATTGCTAAAGATTAAAGACTGCTTCTACTAAAGACACTTTACCCCAAAAACTTCCTTCAGTTTTTCTCCGACAACTTCACGATTGTCTGATGTGTCTTGATGCATTGCAGCCATATCAGGTGAGCTAGAGGACATCACAAGATAAATTTAATTAGTAGGCTAGCTAGAAGCTGAATGTTTCTCTCATATCCAACATTACAGAAGTGTTTATCTACATGCTGCATGCAGCTTTCAACTAACTGTTGCAGCATCTATGTCATTGTTTCTGTTATATATATTGAAGGCAGCATTTAGTCAAATTTAAGATGGTGCATAATACTACTTGCTTTCCATCATCAGGAATTCAGGACCTTTGTGTATAGCCTCAGAAATTCTATGCCATTTTGGTTTTGGCTATATCTCAGTTGCTATATTTTCTGAATTTCGGACGACCATGTAGCTAAATAATACAAATACTGCATTGACATTTTATTTTGCATGTTCTTCACCTGAGTTGGTAAGGAGTCATGAGTTTTGAAGGCACAACACATTGGCCAAATAATGCTGTTTCCTTTGCCATCTTCAGTAATACTCTTCTCACAACCTCTCCCAAATACATTCCGGAAACCACCTTCTCGAACCTCTGAGGTAAAACAGGATTAGAACAAGAGCAAAAATGTAAGTAGGTTGTGAATTTTGATAGAGTGACCTTAGAATGCAAGGGATATCGATGTCTTGTCTTACCCGGAATCCAGGATTGGAGCTTTCAGCATCCAGACAAGTATCAAAGATTGTTATTGGAAGATGAGGAGTACTGAATTCTCCCCACTGTGTGCTGATTACCTGCAAAACTAAGTAGATATACATGTTGACTGTGCTGCTCTACTAATATACATGATGCTCAAATAAGAGAAACTTTGGATGTAACAAACAAATTTGGTAATGCAAAACTTAGAATTTTCAATTTTGCATGAGTGACTTCCTAATCTCATCTGTACTATGTAGAAGTGTCATAGTCACTAACCATCTCGCCTAACTTAGGCGATGGACCATGCCACTGCAGAGCTGCATCCGCGGGTTCTACATAAGCAGCATCTGTACCCATCCCTAGAGTAATCGCGGCCACGCTTTCTCTGTTATAGTATCTGCCTCCAGCCAAAGTCCCTACAGTATCATCAACCTGCTCAACATGATTATTAATATAGCTGAATCAATATGTTGCAGTGGAATCATGCAACACCTGGAAGTCATGCACATCAAACCAAAATAAGTTGCTTACCATTGCATAAACACTCAATTTTACTCCATGTTCCTCCAGGGCTCTATTAAAGTCATGCACCAACTTCTTTCCCAACTGATCTCAAATGCAAACATATAAACTTTAGGAAACTACTTTGGGTTGCTTGATGAAAAGCAAAAAATAGAGAAAGGGGGTAATTTTAGATAAACTCAACTGTGCTATCGGCTGCGAAACTCTTCCATGTGATAGCAGTTCCAGAAGTGGCCACAGCTTGGTCCACTGGACATGAGATTATAAAACCCAGCTTGTTATTCTTAGCTGGTCTATCCTTCATTTCACTATTTGGATGTGCTTCAACAAACTTTCCCAGCTCCACAGCAATAAATCCAAACAATTCCTAACAAGCCAGAAGATTTTACACTGAATTGAAGCCTATCATACACAATTTATTTGATCATATACAAATGAGAGTACAAGAGGCATCTTAAATTCTTAATGCATATATGAAATCTCCATGCTTTACAAAACGAGTGTTGGGTCCTTAGAAATAGGATATGTACTGTATATATTCCAAGAAAGTACTCATTTTGGGTTGAAAGGACCAAAGTACAGTAGGCCAAACTTAAACACTGAGAAGCTCAAGGTTGCATATGAACAAGTTATGGTAGTTGTGTCATATCAATCCCAAAATGAGACATTTCTCTCACAAGCCCTATTGGTAACTTCCCTCAAGGATACTCAAATTAAACTCATACCTTAGTACTACCAGTCCCATCCAAGAGATTAGTGGGAATGTGAATCTCCTCTCTATGGAAATCAGAAATGGGATCATTCTTCCCTCGAAGTCTTGCACACAAGAGCAAGAAGTCGGTCCGCCGCAGATTCACTCCATAGTACATTCCTTCCTCATCCCTGTCATCAGATCAATGACTCAAAATCAAAATCTAACAAAAATAAACTGCAAAAAGCCAAAAACCAAATTTGAGCTGCCCTGGCAAGTTTCCAAGAGATCGAGAGAGATCATACGAATTAAGTACCCAGATGGGAGTGAAGCAACATAGGAAACCAGCATATTGAGACTTGTGTTAGTTCCATTGGAAGCAATGAGGGAACTTCGCATGTCGGCGACGAAAGCATTTGCCACCTGCCAAAGCTTTGGCACAGGAGTGGCGCAGTCTCTAGCGAATTTACGAAGAATTTTCTGCGTTTCTTTCCATTGTTGCTCTTTCCTTCGCTTCCTGTGCCTCACTAAGGCAGCTATGGCTGTTATTGCCGCGGCTGCGGTCAATGCTGCTGCTGCCACTACCTCCTTCCTCATGTTGTCAATCTGATGAGTACTGTGTCTGTGTGATCAGAATGATGAAGAAGGTCTGCATTTCCTCTGTCTGTTTTGTTTTGTTGGTGGTGATTTGAGAGGGGAGAGTAACAGAACCCCGTTTTTTGTGCAGGGAGGAACGAGTATCATGGAGGGAAATGAAACATGTATTGCTATTCAACTGGAAAAAATAATGACATCATTGTTTTTTTTTTTTTTTTTTTTATCGAAATCACACGGTTTGCTCTGAATAAAATGTCAAGAGAAAGAACCGATTACAAAGAAAGACTGAGACTACAAACACTCCAAATGAAGCAGAGTCCTCAACATAAACTCATTTCAAACAATCTGTATCTAGTAACTCAAGTAGCCAAATTATGGGCCAAGTCTCTTCCTTGCAGTGTTGCCAATCCTTGTTTCTTCACATGTTTTCATGACAGTTCAATTCAAACTGATTCAGCATAAATCTTACTCCATCAAGCACTGCTCTAATCTCGCTGAGGTCTAACTCACCTGGCTTCAAGAGTTTATCACACTTGGGGCATCATCCCCTTTTTACCTCAATTTTCTTTGGACTCAATTGTTTGTAGTATAAAAGATCAGTTTGCTCCGGTCTGCCCTCTAAATTCTAAAACGTTCGCCCACAAGATCTGAAGTCTTTTGGAAGCTGTTTTATTCCAAACTCTGGTCCATCTGCTACTTGACTAGTCTGGGCCCGAACTATGGGCCTTGAAAAGAAGAATTCATAGAGGAACACTGTTTCTCAAAGTTTGGGAGAGAGATGGAGACAAGAGAACTAGGTTCCTTCCCTAATTATATACTTCTCAAATGAGATTATTATTATTATTTTTTTTCATCCTCTTCATTTTGAATAAAAGGGCTGGTGCGGTTGTCCTCAAACCTCTATTAATGAAACTGTCGAATACAAGTAGAGACATGAACCTAAACTCCTGATTACAATAAATATATATCCAGAATACCCGAAATAATATCAAAAATTTCAACAAAGTACATGTATTCAAACAAACACTAACTAGCAAAGAATACTGCTTCATCCTCTTCATTTTGGGTCGGATGAGCTTCTCTTTTAGTTAATGGTCGACAATTGGCTTTTGGAGCATGATTTTCATCTCTTAGTACAATATGCAAGTACAATAACATGAAAATATATGGTCAAAGAATACTTATTTTGCCTCCGATGGTGTATATATATATTTCTTACTACGGATTTACAATTCGTCCATGCACAGTTTTACACATTTATGTTGTTTAACCTCTGGGAGTCTGCCTGTCTGGCAAATGTAACCATCAACCTTCTTTTTTTGACAAAATATGATAATATGTAACCCCGAAAAGTAGAAATGTGTGAGGATTAGTTGACAAGGAAAATCAAATGCTGAAGTTATACATCAAGTCAAATTTGTTGTGCTAAAAAATGATGATTTCATGGATATCTGTAAAGGAGGTTTTGGATGCTTTCACTTTCACCCTTATAATTATTTCTCTCATGCAATATAGTCAAATGCCAGGTAAAATAGATGGAATTAGTACTCCAATTCCCACATAACAAGTTGGAATCCAGCAAATATTGTCTTGTTTTCTTCTGCCTTTTAGGTTTAGAACTTAGGGTTACTATTGTTCTTAATAAGAAAGAGTCAGTAGGGTTCCGGCTAGCAGTAGCTGAGCTGCTAGTAAGTAACCATTACACTTTCTTAAGTTGGGAACAGAAGAAAACTAGCTCGATCATTGACATCTTGATACTAACAAGTTACCAACGCAAGAATACCATTCCCCGTATCTGAGGGGAGGCTTGAGAGGCCGCCGCCTCAGGCACCACAAAAAATTTATACATGTACATATATATAATTTTCATAAAAATCTTAGATTCTTTCTTTTTTCTCGGTTTCTCGCGTTCATTATATTTGATCAATATTAGAATATTTCATAAATTCATATTCAAGATATTATATATTTACTGTGTTTATACGTATCTTGTAAACGGCGAAATTTCTTTTTACAACGGCCATTGTTTTTTTTTCGTCGTATGACCGTTAGAGGACACCATTCTCAAGATTCGTATCAGGTCTTCAGATCTCAGGTCCGGCCCTAAATACCAAATCCTTCTATCATCGATTCCCTTTTTTTTTTTTTTTTTTTTTTCTTTGTCTCGGTGTATTTGTTTTCTTAGTAGTTAATTAACTCATGAGTCATTCTACTCATCTACAATTATAAGAACACCGACCAATAATTAGACACATTTTGGTCTAAAGTCCAACAAAGTCCCAAGAACTCGGTAGCTGATGAAATTTTCAGAGGCACGCTCGGGCATCAATCCAAGGAACACGTATATGGTTAAGACTTTGACCATTATCTATGTGCACACAGAGCAGTGCACCGTTTCAGCACGAAGTATAATTCTTGTTGCCAAGAAAAGGACAGCAACAAAAACGCCGTCCAGTACTCTGGTCGGTGTTGGATTGGTTCAATCATAAAAATATATAACAGCTTCTGGCATAATCTCCATTGAGCTGATATGATCCTATCTATTCGCAGCGTCATTCAAATCAAGAATTCGAATTTCTTATAGATTATATTCATCTCACACGTACAGCTGCTAGCTATTCCTTTGTGTGCATAAATGAATCGAATGTGTACTAAGAGCTACGTTAAACATATTGGATTCTCGACGAGGAGTAGTGAAATTGAACATTGGTGAGAGGTAGCCGGCCTCCAGAGCTGAAGATTGAACTTGGTGTCTGCTCTTATGTCCAATCTTGGTGATGGTTACATATCTAGTTATCTATTATCTTGTTGGTGCGAGAAATAAAATTATATTAAGCTATCGTTATGCGATTTATTGGATATTATTATGAATGATGTTAGTCGATCCTTTTTCCACTTGAATTTTCTGAGGTGTGCATATCAGATAGTTTACATCAACAAGTATTGTTTGATTTATTTTAATCTGTCGCCCGCCAATTACATTGCTTGATATACCATTAAGTTAATTCAATTAACTTCAAATTTGATGATCATCGATCAGATGATGTAATCCCTCCCACTAGAAAAATAGGTACCAATGCAATCAAGCGAGAAGACATGAAATTCTTAATAATTGCCCCAGTGTTATTAATCAAAACGAAAAAAATTTAATTGTTACATAAGTTTGGAGACTTGTGATTATCAAATTCAAGGTGGTTTGAAGTTTAAGACAGCTGCAAGGTTGTATCTTCTACTAAATAACAAACTAGTTAGATCACACAATCTCCAGTGGGGCGAAGGTTGTCCCCTACCTAAACAATAATTGGTATTATCATATCAGGGTGGACCATAAATTGATGTGCCTTCAACTGCACTTAAAATCAGATTAAGTTTGTGAAGAATACATATGAATATGACACTTCAATAATAATAATAATGACAAATTGGCTAAGGTATAAGTATAGGAAAATTCTAGTATACAATTAGACATATTAATTTGCACCATATGGTATGATAGACAAACTCATAAGTATAAATGAAATTGCTCAATCATGCGGAGCAGACAAACAGAGAGAACACATAACACGTTTGTCAAATGAACTATTTTTACAAAACCATTGGTGACATTTCGAGTCTAATCTATTCCCGTGTAAGTTAAAAATAAAATGGAAAAAACTATGATATATCTTAATTGCCATGCATAAAGCTTGTACGAAATATTGTTACTTGATATAGCTGTTGTCAATATCAGAATTTTTAAGTTAGTTATATACCAAAAATAATTTCTAGAGTGCGAACAAATTCTGGGTTTTTACAGTAGACTCAGCACAAGTTCAAATTATATTGTGTGCAGTGTACTTCGTGAAGATCTTTAGGGTTTTGATGAATGACAAATCATTTCATGTGAATTGCACCATGTTAAATTAGAAAAACATAAATAGCTAACCGAACACTCGATCGATCGAGTGAGGTTTAAATTGAAAGAGTTAACAAAACACTAAAGTAAGGAGTACATAGATTGAAACTTTGAAGTACTCAAGATGTGATTTGCCTTTGGATCCAATTTTATCGCAAAAAAAAAAAAAATTCAATCCTAGCTAGCTTGGTATATATCAATAAGTAATAGCATGCATGTTAAAGCGGAAAATGGGATAATATTCAACAACTTGACAATACAACGTACAGCAGCTAATCATCAAGTACAAATGATTACAACGGAAAATTCGATCTCAAAACCCTAAAAAAAATCCCTCAAAATGAAAAACCTGCAGCCTTGTCATCGGAGGAGAGTAACTGAACGTGGTATCAACCACGCAAAAATGACGGGAAAAACCCTCCTCCAACATATACGAAGCCTTGCAGCAAAAAACCAGCCATAGCAGTATACCACTGCTCGGCTGGAAGAGTAGTCTTCTCTGCGTTCGTGCATGAGAGAGATGTATACAGGGCTTTGCTTCCTTCAAAACAAACAAGAAATTCGAGTAAAAACTGATAACACATGACGATATGAATTCATTTTCCTAATTATCGCCAGCTTGTATTGTAGAAGTCTAGGGCACTGGATCGATCATTCTACACAGGTCAAACCAACTTGAGCAAAGCTTGTCTCAGCTTACTTACAAGTTCCTTCACTGTCATGCTGTACTCAACGTCCATCTGTAATCAAGAAAGTACTACTAATTAGTTTTAGGTATTTACATTAAGCATGTTAATATCTTAATGAACAAAACGGAATAACGACACACATTCAGGGAATTATGTATATACCTGAGAAACGACAGTGATATCAAGAGTTGAATTGCCAAAGGGCAAGAAGCTGCTATTCAGAATGGTGAGATTAAGCCTCTCTATTTCGTGTAGTATGTTTGCCAGACACCCTTTCTTTTTCTCACAGTGGATTCGGATGAGAACCTCTTTGTCTGAAACCCTAGCTTCGATTTCAGGGAGTGGTTGGTCCGAGCAGCTGTCGAAGTTCTCATCGGATGAGGAGATGTCATCGTCCGCAGAGTACTGAGTTCTCTTCACAAACACCACTGACTCCACGGTTTTCTTTGCCGCTTGTTCCTCTAGAATCTTCATACGTTCTTGCAGCTGTTTCACATATTTTATGGCATCTCCAAGCACTGAAGCCTTGTCCATCTAACAAATTTGTAAAAAGGGTTTTGTCATTTAAAATGTATGTCCGATCATAAACGCTATAATTAACTACTACTGGAAATGGCCATATATAGTACTATATCAATTGATGTAATTTTAACCGATAAAGATATCAACATTTGCACTCATAAACTACGTACGGAATATGTAAATGGGTGAAGATTAATTACCTTCTTTAGACCTGGTACTAGGGCTGATAGAGCGATGAACCGCTGACTGAGCTTTTCTCGGCGCTTTCGCTCAGCTAGAACGTGATCTTGAGCATGTAAGGGACTTCTAGTGACAGTAGCAGCCCTCTTGATCCCTTGGCCATATGCACGGTTTGGTGAACAAGTTTGGGGGTCATAAGAATTACCTTGTGAAATCAAAGTTGGAATGGAATTCAAATTTCCACCAGAACCCTGGACCTCATTCTTTGGCTTCACAGTGGTAGTGCAATCAAGAGAACCATATGCTGACGAGTTGGAATTGTCAAAAGAAATTAGGTGCGAGGAGGCAGAAGAGGAAGCCCTTGGGACTGTAGTTTTGTGATCATGAGTGGTAGTGCAAGAGTTCCAGTTACTGTGGTTATTTTTCGGCTGTTTTGCTGGCCTTTCATCAACATCATTTTGTGGAGGGGTAAAATCTGGGTAAGACGAGTAGCTCTCAGCAGATAAAGACCGGAAATTGAGATCTTCAAGTGAGTAGTCCAGATGAAAGTTCATTTCATACTGATTCAGGAATGTGGGATCTTCCATTTCCTATAAAAACCAAAACCAAAATACTTGTATGAAAATACGGAACAATTATTCACATTGAATGTGTTAACAGTTATCACAGAACTTGCTGAATTTTCTCTAATCAATGTAATTTCTTAATTAACTAAGTTCTTTTGATCGATGATAATTAAGGCTATGAGAAAGCTAGTATAATTCATAGACGTACCAATTCAGATACCCATTTTGCTGATGAAATCATCTCCATTAATATTCAAAACACCTGCTGTTCTTTCGACGCAGTAGCTAGATCTTGGTAACACCTTTCGAACTAAACTAACAAGACATACAGTAAAATCGAATTAGTTATGTACGAAGGCATGGAGAATGCAATTAAAATTCTTTTTTCTAATTTTTTTATTAATGAATTAGTATTTCTAACTTAAACATGCACATATTTCATGGTCTCTTCCCCATCGAAATTCGAGAACGAAATATAATCATCTTCTGAGAAGTGAAGCCAAGCACTGGATAGTGTAGATCACAGTCCATCAAAGTTAAATTAATTATCATGATAATATGTAGAAATTTCAGACAAAAGAAATCAAATGAAGGTTACTAAGATATTCATCAATAAATAGGAAGATGGTTAACTAACTCGAATCACAGAATTAATCAAAGAAATCAAATTGAGTGCAAAAATAGTTGTGAAGCCGGCCTTCAAGGTTCAGGATAGCACAAAGAAATCAAAGAGGCCCAGAATTCAAGTACAACCTCGTTTTTCCAAGCAGTTCTTGCAGTTTGGAAAAAGAAATAGAAGAGGTGAGCTTACCTTCAGACTTAATACGGGATCAGAAGACTGCTCTGAGAGAGTTGTATTGTTCTTTTCCGATTCGCAGGGAAGAGGAGGAGTGCAGTGCTTTTATAGATCTTTGAACGCGGTCCACATTTAAAAAAAGAAGCATGAATTGACAATATCGTACGTGTTCCAATTTTCACATATATATTTATTAATTATCAAGTTTAGTGGCACGTGTGAAACTATTGGGGTGCTTTCTGGTTAATGGTTACTGTTCATTTGGAGGCCCTCTTTCATGATCATTGGTCAACTTATGAGTACCTCTTTTCTTGTTTTGAATTTGACCTATAAAAGGCATTTTAAAAAATGTGATTATTTGAGCATATGTGTTGGTCTTTCAGTTCATAACTAATCAGAGAAGATAATTTTGGATGGTATTGAACATAATCGCGTTGCATCATGGTACATGGCAAATGAGCTCATAAGCCCAGTAGAGATTAGTTAACTCCATTTTAATCCCAAAACGTGCTCATAAATATAAGAAAATTTTACAATGTGTTAATATATGACATGTTTACATACCAAAGATTTTTAATTTTAATCAGATATACAACTCAAATGCTACAAGTAGTCTTTCGTGGCTCAACCTCACGATCGATCTGCCACTATGAAAAAAATGATCTTCACTATAGTTGTTAGCGCAAGTCCACCCTCTAGGCCTTCGTTGGGAAGGCCTGGGTCATGGGTGAGACCCAGGTCGTCACGTGGCAGTGATTTTGGACTGTAGTTTCCACCTACGATTTATGTTTCTGGGTTGCCACATGACGGATGACTGTTTAATAAATTTTACATTAGGTAATTAATTATGGATAATGAAAAAAATTTAATATGGACCCTTGGATCAAATTGCTAGATCAAATCTGGGCCACTCAATGTTGTTTTAAAAGAAGAGAGTAGTGTTGACCCGGTCAAAACACCAAAACTGGCGTTGACCCGAGCCTTTCCTCTCCCCTCTCTCTCTCTCTCTCTCTCTCTCTCTCTCTCTCTCTCTCTCTCTTTCTCTCTCTCATGTCTGCCACCTTCTTCTCCAGTCGATTCCGGCCGATTCCAGCCACCACACTCCACCAAACTCCACCAAAACGTTCCTTTCCTCTCCCTCTTCAAAACCCCTCATTCAATAACCACATGCAACCCTCAACAAAAGAGATCGACGGAGAAGAAGGTGTCACTGTTCGACGAGTTCTTGGCATTTTCGGTGAGAGAGAGAGAGAGAGAGAGAGGATCCTAATCCGATTTGTAAGGTAATTTCAATAACCCTATTTATGTGTTTATGAATTGTTTTGTTGTTGAGTTTTCCGGCAAGCCATGGTTCCGGCATCGCCTCCACTGACTGGTTCCGGCGTCGCTCGGCCCCCTTGCGTGCTTCACGTGGTTGACGACGCCATGGCCCCACGACTCAGGCTGAGCTGGCAGAGGAAGGCCTGGGTCTTCAAAATGGAGGCCTGAGTCATAGGTCTGACCCAGGCGAAGACCCAGCGAATGCCCAGGTTAAAGAATTTTCAAGGGTGGAGGGAGAGTTTTTTTGGCTGGGTCTTCGTTTGACATGACGAAGGCCTGGGTCTTGCTTTTGGGGTAAGGGTGGACTTGCTCTTACAAGACCTGTAATCGTCCATACTATATGAGTATATGGTTAAACTTAGCTATATTGTTTGTTGTCCCTTAATTTCAATATCTTCTTAGAGCTTTTCAGATGGAACTCACTAAAATAAATACCAGCCAATGCATCTTTACCCTTCAAATTTCACCCCTGGGGCAAAAGCTTTCACGTACTGCAAATATGGGAATTGATCGTTCCACAACTTAATCACACATCATCAACTATATCATGCCAAGCAGCATGATGAAACTACATCAACTCCAACTATACATTATTATCTGGAACAAATTTGGTAAAGCTGTAAGTACCGAACTATACCACACACATCAAACGAAGACAAATAATTAGTTATTAGTTATTGACCATTTTCTTCTACAAGTGCATGTCTAATATTTCCCTGAAATGTCAAACGAATAGAAACAACGTACACATGCACTGCGTGTAGATTAATACACTACAAAAGAGCAATATTGAAGGATCTTGAGACAATGTGAGATTTTCATAATCGCTATATATATAACATAAGCTTTAGATTCCATTTAACAGTCCCCGTAGTCCTTTAATATAGTAAGAAACTAATATATACGTGTGTGACTTTTTATTTTTTATTTTTTTAAAGGGTTTAGAACCCAGCCTAGCTAGGAGGCTCAGCTCCACACCCGGATTTTATTTTAATTAAAAACAAGAAAAATAACATAATTTGAATAAGAAACAATACGAGACGAAAACTAAGAAAATAAAATAGGATATTCTCATCTCTTGTACAAACCAAAAAGAAAGCTGGTAGATAAAACATATAAGTAATCCATAGGATTTGGAGCATCAAAGCAGCTATGAACATCAATCTTGGATGCAAACTGTTGCTGAAGATAATAAGAGACCGCCAAACATCATACCACTGTAAGGCCTGCCATCTAATTAGCTCAATAATTCGGATACCCTAATGCATCCCTCAAAAGGAAAATAGATACACTAGGAGGAGGAGAAACATGCCAAAGCAATGAAGAACCCAAACCCAAACCCAAATTTGTAAAACCATCAACAACAATATTTCCTTCCCAAAAAACATGAGAACAACATTGATCTGATATACATGTGTGACTTATATATATATATATATATACAGCCCCCTTCCATTGAGGGATCCCTATTTTTGGCCACTTTCTAGGGATAGGGCATTACACCACTTCCCAATTGAATTTTTACATCTCCACCGTTCATATCTTAGGTCTATATGAGTAGATCACCTCTACAAAATTTCATATGATTTGGTGATCGTTAAGACTTTCAAAAGTTTGATTTAGTTTTAATGATTTTGAACG
>NC_020491.1:15135043-15154259 GCF_000184155.1 Fragaria vesca subsp. vesca
AGTGCTTATCAAAAAGTATAAATGCAGGAGTGTTGAGAATACGTACACTAGGCTATTTTGATCGATAGAAAATGAGGTTACAACAATTATATAGGACTCAAAATGTAGAATGAAGTAAATTATTTTGTGACTTAATTTATGAACCCAGATATTATTAACGAAAGATTATTGGCCGCGTGCGTGGCATATGTACCCACAGATTGGAGAGATCTGAAAACTCTTATATATGGTGGTGGTTTTGCTCTCAAACCAAAGACAATGGTAAACGTATATTAACTAATGTTTTATTCACACACATCAATCTTGTTTTTCGTATTTCTGATCAGAAAATTATAGTGTATATTAGTATATCGAAAGCAGATCGATATATAGTGTTTGAATTTCCCAAACAGATAGCACAGATGATCAACCCGCAGGCCGCAGCTCGAGCTCACGCAGGAAGTTCTTATCCAACTTCTGATCAAACTTGATGGATTGAGTCGGATATGATCGATGCATTCAAAATACATGTATGAATAGATCGAGAACGTGTCATCGGAGTGGCTGCAAATAAATTCACTAACCCACGTTAAATTTCTCATTTTAAAACCCTAATATTTGCGCACATGAGAATTAACAGAAATTAAGAATAGTGCAATCTGAAGAAGGTAATTATAAATACAGCTAGCTAATCTAAGCCAGGCGAGGGCATATCTGCAGTATGCAGCTTTCATCGGCGTGAAACTGGGCTCTAAATCCATGCGTACTTAGAAATCCTCCATCCTCCTGCAGTAGTCTTCCTCGATTATGATGACAACGAATCACATCAGGCTCACGCAATTAGGGCACAATTAACTAGCACAACAATAAGTTGGTAGATAATTACAAGGGGGCAACACTTAATTAAAACAAACAGGGTAAGCTAGGGTTTATATATAATAGTGGTCACAATAGCGAATGGTGGGGAAAAACAACTAGATATTCAAGGTGCGAGAGATCTGTATTCAGAGATATAGCAGATATAATTAGAACTCAGGAAATTTAATCAAATAAATAAGGAAGCATCGAGTTGATTAAAGAGCATAATTTGTATAATTTGATAACCTACTTATCGATTCAGGCAATCAATGACTTCGTGCATGTGGGTCGCTTCGTTGGTTCCACTTTTATTCGAGCATCTTGGCTGTATTTAACAACCGATTAAGGCAAATGCTTGAAGCTTGAAGCAATCAAGCAAACCATGCGCACAGGCGAATGCTTAATCAAGCCTCAAAAGGCCAAAAACAAATTTACATATATGGCCGGAATGTATAGCAGCACAGGCGAGCTTAGTCATTCTACCAGTACACTTTGGACCTTGGGGTCCAGGCGGATGCCATATGCATTTTCCTTCAAGTGTGGTCACCCAAAAATGAAAAAACCTCTTCTCGATCTATTTTACAAGTTGATCTGTGCGTACGGGATTCGTTTCTTGTTAGGTCTTTTTTAGTTTTTACAAACCCGCTCACTAGCTTCAAATGGAATCTAGTTATAGCAGTCATTCTGGAAGTGTGCTTGTGCCATTGGGAACCTTATAGATATTGAGGAGAGCTAAATATAAATCAACTTGAGCAAAGAATTGAGTAGAATTTATATTTTGATGAAATAAAGAATTATGCAAGAATTTACCTCTTAACTTCATTGATACATAAAGGAGGGAATTTCCTATTTCTTACTCGACAAGATCGCTACTCAAACGGTACGTCAAACCTCTGCTCTGTGTAGTACAAATGACTCAGAAGTATTGTATAAAATAAATGAACCTCGGCTCGTGCATTTTTGTACTAGCTTCTTTGAGTCGGTTAAGGTATCCATTAACTTACTCTAGCATTTGTTTATAAGTCTTTAATTAGGGCAAGGAGGAACTTAGAAAAAAATTTATTTTGCTCGATCGGCTACATGGAACCAATTTCAGGCCTCAACCTGAGCAAGATATCGAAGAACACAAAACTGTGAAGAAAAAAACAAAGGGTTCCTTATAAGCCTACAATTGAAACTATTCCCTTCACTTACGTGCTTGTTTGATAAAGAAAAAACAAAGGAAGTACAGTCAATCGATCTATTCAGAAAGCCCTAAAGTCCTAAACCCATAACTCAAATCCCCTTCTTTCAATTTTTTTTTTTATAGAGAATTACGCGATTTTAATTTGTTCATTAGTATAGGCTTACTCGAGTTAACAGTTGCATAGAAGAAATGAATGCTACTTTTGTTCCCCCATTTCATTAATTACTGTAGTTTATAGTATGATTAGTGTAGCCTACTCTCATGATTAAGGAATACATATAAGTTAAACTTTCGCAGCTCGTTTACCCTTCACGTTATGCAGCACTTTTGTCTGCCTTTGGGAGCTGGTTCTAGCAGTTGAAAACAAATAATTGACTAATTGAAGGATTACGAAGATCTAATTGCTATATATGCTTCTTTATATATGCTTGCTCTATGATGACACTATTAATTTGCCTATACTTTAATCAACCTTGTCCATGTAAATGGCAAAAAGCTGCAACATATTCTAACTCGATAATACGCCAGTAGCTAGCCCTAAACACAAAATTGTTAGTTTAGTAATAATCCAAGTCAGAAATGATGATGAAAGTAAGGAATATATATAAGGAGATGGAGTTAAGAAAACCTTAGATCTATCCAAATGCGGAAATAACAGATAGATATAATTTTGGATTTCGAAATCTCTTAAAGGCTTCCAGAATCCAGATGTGTATCTGTCTAAACTGGTCATGGAAAAAGCCAGCTTCACTCACATGATAAACGTGTTATCAATAATTAACTCAAGTTTAAGCTGTTAATTATTGGATTGATCGATCAATCTACTACCTAATAACCGGCCACAATAATTTGTGATCACTTTCCTAATTAACATTACGCTATACATGTGTGTATATATATATATATATACAGAGAGGATGTGAAGCGGACGTCCGCACTCCGGCTTAAAGTGCGGACTTCGTCTGTTCTCTTCCGTCTCAAGCCGGCGACGGCTTCTCTCCTTCCCGAACGACAGCACAGGCTTCCAGGACGGTTTCTCTCCTTCCAGGACTGGCCGGCGATAAGTTTTCCTGCCGGATTGAAGCTCTAGACGGAAAACACCATGATTGATCAAGGTTGGCCTGAAAACTTGTCGCCGGCCAGTCCTAGAAGGAGAGAAGCCGTCCTGGAAGCCTGTGCTGTCGTCCGGGAAGGAGAGAAGCCGTCACCGGCGTGAGAAGGCAGAGAACGGACGACGTCCGCACTTTAAGCCGGAGTGCGGACGTCCGCTCCACATCCGGCCTATATATATATATATATATATATATATATATATATTATCACTTTCCTACGTACTTTGTTGCATTCATCTGTCATCTAATGAAGTTGAGGTTTTGATTGATCAACTTGATTCGATTTAATTAACTTGTTTTGAAATGATAAGTTCCAACTTTGAACATTTGCATGGTTATTAAATAGAACAATGCTAGCTAGGGTTGGTAAAATTATTGGGAGGTCGAGTCCTGATGACTTTTAGTAGCTTAATTGAGGAAATGAATTGAAGAATAAGCTTCTTGTATTCGGCGTCAGATAGAAAACGAACACAAAAACAAAGGGCAAGAGAAATGCTTATATAACTATAGAAATGTCTGTGTAAGTCGAGTCAAGAATTGTTATCTCTCATATATATAACACACTGTTTTCTTTTGTCTCCGAATTAATAAGGTACATATATCTAAAGTCTTCATCTTCCTTCATTTTCAGCAAAGCTTAATTTCTTCTCTGATTGTTAATGATTATAGTGTGTATCACGACCAATCAGTCTGTTTCATAGGAAAAGTTAAACAACATTCAGCCCATATACATACAAACACACACACACACAGACCATGGAGATCGATGATGCATGTGAAATCAAATTTATATATATGTCAACACTAAGTGAATTTGATTGATTAAATGATTCAACGCTGGTTTGTTTTCCGCATGAGTTTTGAGCATTATATTTATATTTCTTGCAAACTGATGTAAAATATTACATTGGATTAACTTCTAGGCTTCCATGGAAGTTGAACGTTGATGGGGCAACAGCTCTAGCTTGTGACGGTGCAGTGATTACAAATTAAGCATTGATGGTTTTCTTTTGGAACCAGTATGTTGCTGATTGAATGAACAAGATACAGATACATGTCATAAGGATATCATCAATTAGTTTTCATAAATTTCTTGAGTTTGGCCAGGAAATAGGAATGACCGGAAGTCATGCAGAAGACCGGTATTGGATGCTTTACTTTGTGTAGAGCCGTAGAGGGAATAGAAGATAGAGGCTAATCAGGCTAGAAGCGAAATACCAATGGAATCAATTAAAGTTGAGGAAGAGATCACATTATCTAGCTCCCTCGTTATGTACGTAGATGTCATGTAATACATGAGGTTGAATTCGAACCTCAACACATTACGGATCGTGGGTCTTTTGGATTTAGACTAAACAACATATATAAATATTGATTGCTAAACAAAGTTGACACATCTAGATGAGCTTATCTTAGCAGAAGCTGGTTTTGTTAACTAGTGGCACTTTTGAGTTTGAGCCAAAATTTAGCGGAAAAGCTTCTTTCTAAAGGGGTTGTGTGCGTAGGAGGGTGTATGAGTTCTTGCATTTGTGTGCATCGATATCTTGTTATGTGTTATAAATATTTTGTTCGATGTTTCTGCATCATCCGATGTACTCCTCAGTTATGTTTTACAAATATTTTGTTCGATGGTTTTGCATCATCTGATGTCCTCATTTATGAGTTATCGTCCTACTTGAAAAAAAATTGCAATTCACATTAATTTCATTTTATGATTATCATCTTCCTTTTGAGCCAAAATTTGGCGGAAAAGCTTCTTTTTAAAGGCGTTGTAGGAGGTGTGCATGAGTTCTTGAGTTTGTGCATCTTGTTATGTTTTATAAATATTTTGTTCGATATTTCTGCATCACGTTTATGGCTTGTCGTCTTCCTTGAAAAATAATGCAATTGACATTAACTTTATTTTAAAAAAATAGCGCTGGTTCAAGCGTTGAAATAATTGTTGCGCACATCTAGTTAGTGTGAAAACTTGGTTTAGTACGTCTTGCCCAATAGGACCTTGAAATTCTGAAAACTTGGTTGACACTGAAAATATGCAGCTATTGGCTTGACAAAGAAAAACAGCTTAGATTGAAGGAAGAATTCATACATGATCGAGCCTGACTGATAACTCATCAC
Organism: Fragaria vesca subsp. vesca; assembly: GCF_000184155.1. Classification (NCBI taxonomy): domain Eukaryota; kingdom Viridiplantae; phylum Streptophyta; class Magnoliopsida; order Rosales; family Rosaceae; genus Fragaria; species Fragaria vesca. The sequence continues at coordinate 15,140,297 of NC_020491.1, forward strand.
TAATCAGGCCAACAACATAAAAAAGAGTTGAAGCAACCACAAATTAGAGACCATGTTTTGGATTCATTACAAAGCCAGAAACGATAAGAGGGAAGAGGTATTCATTACCAAATGAACAATCAAACCTCACAAAAAAGAAGCAAATAAATCTTCAGGCCCTGGGGTTTCCTTGTCACGGCCGGTGGGTAAGTCAACATGGTAGCAGCAAGTCCACCACGCAAAAATAAGAACAAAAACCCTCCAGCAAATACATACAGAAACCCTAATGGCAAAAACAAGCTGTGGCAATGGACCCAAATGGTGGATATTGGTCTGAAAATTGGAGGGAGAGATTCAAAGGCATACTAGACTTGTCTCCAGAGGTCGGAAAAAGAAACACTGCAGCTAATTTGAGAGCTAATGACTGATTTTGCAAGCTACTAGACCATGTACAGGTTGACGATATATTTATTATCCTCACAACATATGACCATGCTCCATAGCATATCACATGAACTTCAATAGAGCCACTCTCAAGCTTTTGGCAAGATCCGTCACCGTCATGTTGAATTCATCATCCATCTGCAAGAAATAGTAAACATAAATTTTACTAAACCACTGATTGAATGTAGATTTAAAGTTTAAAGGTCATGGCCAGACTGGTACCTGAGCAACAATGGTTATGTCTAGAGTGGACTTTCCAAATGGCAAGACACTGCTATTAACCACAGATAGTTGAAGATTTTCTAATTCGCTTAGAACTTTCACCACATATCCTTTCTGGTTTTCGCAGTGAATTCGTATCAATACATCCTTCTCTGAAACTCTTGCTTCAATTTGCGGGAGTGGTTCATCAGAGCAGCGACTGTCAAAGTTCTCATCGCATGAAGAAGTGTCATCATCAGAAGAGACCAGCTGAGACTTCTTCACAAATACCACAGATTCCACGGTTCTTTTCTTGGTCTGTTCCTCAAGAACTTTGACACTTTCTTGGAGCTGCTTCACATACTTGATTGCATCTCCAAGAACAGAAGCTTTGTCCATCTATATCCAAGGAAGTTGAAACAGTAGCGTTAGGTGGTTGGATCCAGTATAATCATTTCAATATAAGTGTTAATATTATCCATCCAATATTGAATACACATGCAATACTTAGCTAGTACCTTTTTTAGGCCAGGAACGATGGCAGAAAGAGCTATGAATCTCTGACTGAGCTTTTCTCTTCTCTTTCTCTCAGCCATTATGTGGTCTTGAGCATGTGATGGTGTTCTAGTCATTGAGTAAGGCCTCTTATTAGTTCCATAGCCTTGGTTCTCAAACTGCATACATATTTGGGATGGTGCCTCCTCTTTTGGCTTCAGGGTGTCAAAACCATTAGAAAACTTCTGATGAGGCTTGGAAGGTGGTGAGGAATTCAAGTTTGCGTTCTCGAAAGAAAGAATATGGGAGGAAGAAGAATTGGAAGAAGGCTTTGGTGAAACATGTTCTGTAATGCCAGAGTTCCAGTTGTTGGTCTTGACCAGTTTGGCTGGTCTCTCAAAGCTCGTCTGAGAATTAGTCTCATTGATAGATGAACCACCACTTAATGTGGTGTTGGGGGTATTTTGGGTAGTCAGAGTTGAATAAGATGAATAACTCTCATTGGAGAAAGATTGTTTGAAATTTCCCCCAAGTGCAGTTGCTATGTCCTGTGCTGTAAACCCTTCTTGAATGAAGTTGTAATCATCCATTCCCTGAAAAATTGTATTACACAAACAGACTATATATAAGAAACTGCGAACAACTTAATTTCTATGACATAACTATTTGCCCCATATGTTGAAAAACTTACCAAATCCGAAAACCATTTTGCTGATGATGCGTCCATTAATTATGTGAATAAAATCTATGGAACAAAGGGTCCTGAAAACAAGAATTAATGTCAGAATACCAGTTATAACGAAAACTGAAGAGGAGAAACAAAATCAGAATTTGACACCAAACACAAGAGAAAGAGAAGCTTACCCCTTTTCCCTTGAGTTTCACAAACTGCTCTACTATTTTTCAGTTGGCCTATATGAACTTCTCCAGCTGCAGTTTTTATAGTAGTTGAGCATCCATTATTAGTCTTCTGATTCTTAACCTGTGTGTAAAATTGTAATTGTTTATTCTGAAAATCATTAATTAAGAGATAAGTAGGGTTAGCTTGTCTGTCACATTACATAGTTGTTGACGCGAGGTAAAATCATATGGGCAGCATAAACAAATTGACAACTTGTTCTGTGAAGAGATTGCCAGATCTACAGGAATGATAAAATAAAACATTATATTATTGTCTATCCCCATAACTTGGCCAATCAAATTCTGAAAAACATTTAAGTTCTATTACTTCAATTATTTACTTTGGCCCATGAATTTCAATGAATTTTCTGACCAAACACAACAGTCTTAAGTGATGAGTTATGATGGATGGATATCTTATCATTTTTTATTTTCTTTTTATTATTACTGGGTTTTCCTTCTTTTGGGGTTTGTAGACCAGGGGCTGTTGGATTGTAGTTTGTTTCTTTTTGTTCTGGCCTTGATCCACTTTAGTCCTACGGAAAAAAGAAAGATTATAGTCTTGACAGAAGAAATTCCAACCAATTAACCAAAACAAGTATTAATCTTAAACTCTGGATAAAAGTGATTGATTTTGATTCAATGATAGGAAAGGCCCATCAAGTGAAAAGTAAAGGACTCATTGGTTGAATGGCTTGAATCTACCTTCAAGTACTTTTTCATACTGCGATCATTGGCTAAGTTACTAGGTTTGCTTTGAGTTGTAGTGATATACTTGAGGAAGATCAGGGTAGCTTTACCTCACTGCAATAACCTCAACTGCAATGGAATTGTTCATGCCCTCGTTTAATTATAAGATGAAATTGCTTCGGCTAATAAAATGAAAGAAAAACTTGCAACTCCTTGATAAAGAGAAAGAATGCTTGTAGTAAAAGTTCATTTTCGCAGGAATTGATCACATGCCAGTTCAGAACTCCTTTTCAGAGAGACGTTATATATTGTCAAATAGGTACACTCTTAAAAAGATCCATTCTTCACAAACTGTTGCCAAAAAGATACTAAAAATATCTTAACGATGCATGAGCGTTCTTCTTCCTAGGAACTAATCGATCGAGGATTACTCGTCCATAAAACTAATCATGGATTGGTTTACTGTGCTATATTTGTGTGCTGTAAATAATGCCTGATATTTTATATGGTTTATATCCCTCCTAGTTGTAGTGCTCTACATGTTATCTTTAGATCCAATTACCAACTTTAACTCTCTCAAAATATGGCAAAAAGATAGCAACCCGCGGAGAAATGGATTACCAGAGTCTGGAACTGTGAAGGTGGAACCAGATTCCAGAGTCTGGTTTTTTACTATAGAAATCTAGTTTGAACTCCAATATCCTAAGCCATAGAGATAGGATCAACAATGCATATCAGATTATCAGAGTTATCGAACTTAACAAATACCAAGTAGAGTGATCCTTAAGTTATAATACGTATTCCCTCTATTTGTCATATATATAATCCAAGCTAAGGCAACAATAATAAAAATGATCTTGTCCATGATCTTTGGACTCATTTTAAATGTGCTACCATCCACTGCTTATTTCATATTCAAACAACCTCCGAATAACGACAAAGAAAGGTCTTCAGTCATAGGTATCAACCAGCAAATTAAGCAATACTAAAAAAAAACAGCACAGCAGTGAAAGAAAAAGAGTTTATGGTGATAATTAAGAATGAAAATTTGTCAGTTCAAAAAAAAAAAAAGAATGAAAATTTGATGCTTAATTTTAACATGTGATGGTAATATGCAATTATGAATGCTGCTATTTGAGGTGATACAAAAGGTCCCCCATTCCAATGACCACATGATTGATATTAGGAACATGATTTGTGTATTCATCTGAATAATCAAGTGTTAATCAAGATTGATTGTTGAGATCCGTATCTTTGATTTAAGTATAAACTAGATAGTTGGTAATGGCTTTGATCCCCCACGAATGGGGCACCAAGGTTTGGTTGTTTTGAGCTCACGTTGAAGAATTTCCAGGACAATCTGGCAAATCCCATAAACAAATGCAGGAGGCATCTAAGCAAGCAAGTGCTGGTTTGTCTTTGTCCGGTGAGTAGAGATTTAGTTTTTATTTGGTAAGCAATTTATTATGTATTGTTGGAGGTTTAACACCAAGGGTATCCATCCACCATTCCACATCAAGACTAGGTTGAGTAGCTAGAGGGCATCTCTATCTATCTACTGATAGATTCTCCGATGCAGGACTTTCAGTTTCAGGGATCTGAGAGAGAAATCTAACGCTCTCTTGCATCCCCCAACGAAATCCCAAGGCCACATCGTATCTTCCTATATCAGGATGTCAAGTTGAGTACCACTCATCTAAGCAACTGGTTTTTCTGTTTTACTCGTCGTAAGTTTTGCACTACAAAATCTGCATTATTTGTGATTAATTCAACAGTTTCTGTAGTAGGAGTGACGAGTAAATAAGAAAAAACTGAACCCTCAATTTTTCTCAAGGAGAAATGATAACTACGTTTAAAAGCAGCAAAGAAGAGGCCAAAGATCGGCTAAGAACCTGATTTTCTTCAGTACACTGATCTATGGGTACAAATGCACATCATCTTGTTAACATCAAATCCTAAAGAGCATATAAGTTTGAGCATTAAAGAGGATAGGGAAACTGTAGGAGAGAAAAATTCAAAACACGAGTTCATACCACACATCTTTCTCCTCGAGTGAGCCATTACACCGGTCTGTCTCTATACCTTGACTCGAGGATTATCAGATTCTGAACACCATGGACATCTACTATTCTGTCAAACTTACATATACACAAATGCGACCACAAAGATTAAAATACTGCACAACCTATTTTCCACATTGTTATGACATAAATAAAAACAGTGCACAACTATTCTACCACACATCAAGGCAGTTATGGGTTATTGAACATTTAAGCTTCATAGCTCCTAGTCCACCATACAACACCACATACATAAAACACAAAAGAAGTTCAAGAAAAGGCTAATAATTAGGAGGATTAAGTTCAAACTGATACTCAGAAGCATTGTTCTAAAATACAACCAGGTAGTTACTCAACGAAGTTGGAAGGTAAGAAACATGTAGCAATAGCCCTCGCATAGAACAGACCATTCTGTGTTATACAACAGTCTGTCTTTCCTCTGTCAATATTCATGCCAAGGATGGCTTGGAACTTGCAACCATTTACAGCACACTGAAAAAGAATCATTTCTCCTGAGTCCAGATCTTCACTGTCTTGTCACTCCCAAGTGCACCAGATGCAATTATGTTTTTTTCAGGGTGACATGAAACTGATACAACAGTATCAGTGTGACCTTCCAATTTCTGAACTATTTTCCTGCTTTGCAATTCCCACAAGTATAGACAATGATCTTCAGAACCGCTTACAATGTATTTCCCATTTGTCACAGAAAAGGTGGATGATATGCAGAATTTTGAACTCTTGTGACCAGTGTATGTCTTCAGACATTTGCCAGTTTGAAAGTTCCAAAGCCTCTGCAGACACATCACAGAAATCAAGATGAGCTGGATGACAACAATGAAAGGAAACCATGTAAGCATAACTTGCTGTCAACTAAGCAAATAACTTTGACACACAATGGCGAACATCTTTGTTCTCTCTTTTCTATTATCAAAATTGAACGGGGTGGAGAAAATTAGGTAAAAAAGAGAGTACCAAATGGGATAAACAGAATGTGCTTTATGATAAAAGAATAAAACAAAAAAAAACGATCACTTTCAGATGTCTTTCTTGTCTCTCATTCCCCCCTTCTCTAAAAGTGGTAATAAAATTAACATATGAGCCCAAGTGTTCCACTTTCTCACATAATGACATCTTCCCCTCTTTCTTTTGAAGTTGTAATGCATATTATACATCCAAATGCACTCAAAAGCATTGTAATGAAAAGAAAATATCCAGTTGTTTTTCTTCAAATAATGGGCATAGAAAACATCAACTATCTAAAAGATTACTGTCAAGACGTGGACTGAAGATCAAATTGAAACTACGTAACACTAGTGGCAACCAATTAGGAACCAACATCAGAAAAAATAAAACAAGAGCGTTACCGCAAGAAGTACCCTTATACCTTAATATGAATTAAGGTGCACTGGACAAAGAAAAAATACATAAGCAGTAAAAAGTGTACAATTCAGACCAATAAATGGAATAGTTAGTACCAAAGATCAGAATCAGTTGAGAGCCTGGTCCAATATTCATTTTCTCTACTATTTTTCAACCCAATTTCACAAAAAAAGGTTGAAACATGAGTGGAAACATCACTCTTAAAGATTCTTAATGATGAGTAAAACATATGAAAAAATCATTACGTAATGCAGCAGCCATAAGTTGGTTGGAAAATAAATATCTGAGAAAGCCTAAGACTAATCCCAATCCTTTTTGGTCCTAAGGGGAATGTCCATGGTAGTTTAAGGGTCTTGCCAGGCTAATTTTCAGTTTATGAAGAATAATTATGAGTCGAGTGCTAATTAGAGTATTAAAATCTGAATTCTCAAGGGTGTTGAGTGTGACTTTATGTCTAATTAAGTCTATTTGAATCTTAAATAGCCTTATGGTGTCTTAGGAGTCTAGGAGTTGTGTTTCAAGCCTATAAATATGGCTGCCTATTGTAAACCCAAAACAGATTGGAATGAATTGAAAAATTATCTTATTAAAGGCTTTGTCTTGATTACCTCCCATCACTATGAAACCTCTGGTTCTTCTAAAACCACTCTGTTTACTTATCTCCACATTCTCCAGCCCACCCTACTCATTCTCTCACCAACTGCTGCTCTCTGCTGCGTCATTATGTTACTATGAGCCCCTCTTTAACACCAATTTTACATGTCCCAAGTCCCAATCTAGGGTACAAGTCTACTGCCTCCACCAAATCATGTATCAAACCAAATGAAAAACTCGTAACTAAAAAAACAGTAATCCAGATTTTGATGCTAAAGCTAAAACTTCAGTTTTACTTTTCAGTTTAGACCAACCAATGTCATTCTTCATCAAGAACCTACCAATGACTTTCAAAATGCTGAGCTTTACACATTCAAGTAAACTGCAATCTACTCATACAGCTACAAATTCCGACAGACTCCGAACCAACCACCAGCATTACTCAAAAAGGTTCAAACTTTAGTAAGAACCGGTCTGGAATCAGTATTTTCTGTTTACTTTCCCCAAATCTAAACTAAAACTCAAAATCTTACTTTTCAATTACTCATCCAACTATAACAAACATGAATTGGGTTTAGAATTGGGTTTACCAGAGTATTATCCAGAGTGCCAACAAGAATGAACTTCCCGTTGGGCGAGAACTTGACAAAAGACACCGGCGGATTCTCATCATCAATCAAAGTCTTGGTACAATGCCCAGTGGAAGCATCCCATGTCCTGCACAGCCCATCATAGCTACTCGAAACGATAATGGAGCCGTCGCGGTTGAAATCAACGGCGGTGACGGGATCGGAGTGCGCCGGCAACACCTTGAGGCACTTCCCGGTTTTCACATCCCAAATCCGCACCGTTTCGTCGAACGAGCCGGAGACGATCATGTTGGACTGGGGATTGAAATTGGCGCAGAAGACGTAGTTGGTGTGGCCGCGTAGGGTTTTGATGAGGGCGCCGGACTCGACGTCCCAGAGGCGGAGGGTTTTGTCGTCGGAGGCGGAGACCATGAAGCGGGAGTCGGCGGAGAAGGCGAGGTCGGAGACGCCCTGGCTGTGGCCATCGAAGGTTTGGGCGGGGGTGAAGGAGGAGGAGTCGTCGGAGGAGATGGAGTAGGTGCGGATGGTCTTGTCGGCGGAGGAGGAGCCCAGGAGGCGGCCGTCGGAGGAGAATTTGACGCAGGAGATGGCGCTGCTGTGGCCGGTTAGGGTTTGGGAGAGAGTGTAGGGCTTGTAATCGGAGCTCTCCGTCGACATCGGCTCCTCCATTGTGGATAGCATAATCCACTATTTTTGGGGTTTTGAAGGTTTTAAAGGTTTTTGGTTTCCAATTTTTATTTTTATTTAATTTCTTTTTCTGTTGCAGGATTTATATTTAGGGGTTTTTATGAAAAAAGCACTTATAATCAATAACTTAAACTTAGGTTACGAGTTTTGGCGGGGAAATGACGTAGAATCAAAAATGTTAATGGAGGTATTATTATTATTATTATTATTATTATTTTTTTTTTGGAAAACAGAATATTTCCTAGTGATCTTGTTTTACTAAAAGGTGCGAGACATTTTGAATGTTTTGGGAATCAATATTGTTCTTCCTCAATTGGAAGCACTCTTGGATTCCCCTGGGTTATAACTTTGTACTATTTCAATCATGTCAGAATATCAGCATCGCCGCATCGGAATAGACTAACAAATTCCGTTTGCTTCTTCGACAAGACAGGGAACGGTAAGAATTTGATCTCTGCATTTTGTACATAGCTGGAACTCTGTGTCTTCAACGGGCAAGGTATTAAAGAATAAAACAACAGAGATCCCACGATTAATGTATTTTGAGCATGCACAAGTTCGAGAAAAACCAGTAACGAATATACAAAGGGAAGTGGTTATAAGCAAACTGATCAGGGAGTGTCATCATAAAGAAAAGGAAGTGTTCTATGCTACAACTTTTCCTTAGCACTGCAGATTTTCATTCATTTACCTGAGGTTTACTTGGATCTTATTTCCGTAATTTAGGTACAAAGAGCTAGATCTACATTCTGCAAGTTGAAGTGTCTAATGTGCTAAGTACCCTGTTTCTTCTCTTCTTCCTCCTATCCTAAAACTCGCCTCTATGCAGTCACTAAACCCAAACAAAATCAGCCACCAAGTTCACCACCAGAAACCCCAACAATGCTAGAGATATGTACAACAGTGGAAGAAGAGAAAAAATGGCCGAAGAGAGGGGGTGAAAACATGATACAACTAGTGGTTAATGGAGCCAAAACAATTCCACCCTGTAAATGGAGGCAAGTGGGCAAGTGTGAGGTTTCAATACTGTGGAACCCAATTACTTTGAGCTGCACAAATCAGGACCTTGTTTCAATGGGATGTATCATATCATGAAGGGTGAACCAGTATACATGTTGCCTCAAAGTACTATTCAATCCATCCTGTGAGGAAGAAAATTCAACTTAGACACTTGGCTATACAATTAACAAATGATAATACAAGTTTATAGGTTCAATAACTGATTAGATTTTCAGAACACTAATTACTTTTGTTTTACTTAAGAAACACAATAGCCCCCATAAAATTTAAAGAAACGAATATAGCAGCAGAAGTCAGTTGTTCATACCTTGTTCTGATTGTCAAAAATCACGCAGGGGTGGAGCTGGTGGGTAGAGTTTACTACAAGGCAAAGCTTGTGTTACCTACTGATTGGATAGGGTGTTTGCAAGTCTTGAGGATTTTTGTCATGATTACCAAACAACGAACTAGGCCTGCTAGCGAACCAGTGCTCACTACTTGTCCTCATCCTCATAAATGCTGAAGGGGAATGGTCATGAGACATTAAGTAGAAGGAGCGCTCCTCCCTGCAGAAAGACTGAGCCATATCTGAATGTCCCTGGGGAGATGACCTCGAACCAAAGTCTTGAGTTTGCTGAAAGATACAAGATGATCTAGAATATGACTGCCCCATGCCAGGAGAAGGACCCAAAGGAGTGTGTCTGCTGCTGTAACCTAAATCTGGCGACTGCTCCCTTGCAGAAAGGCCAAGTCGGGGAGTTGTGGCCCCATCTTCTATTGTGATTCCCTGCTTACCTGCAAGATCCAAGACCTGTCTTTCATCGAGTCCTAACCCCATCAGCAAGACCCACATGTTTTTCAGTGTTTCCCGTTGGTTGTTAATGACTTGATCCCTCATTGCCATTTCAAATTGAAGCTCAGCATTAGCCATTCCCTATGGGTAATAAAGCAAAACTGTTAGAGCAAAAGAAAATCCATAACATATATTTGATTCCTAGACATTTTCCTTGCATTTGTAACCAAATATCTGTATAATACGTTCACCTAGCATCTTACTTGAGATTTACAACCTTTTATATTCAATTGAACACAATCACTTCCAATTGAATATAAGTATACTAAACATTGCTTTACTATTGACTCACCAATAGCCTGTGTTGGCTAAGAATGCGCAAGTAAGTTTTGTTGCCATTGTTACTGATGGCCTCCTCAATCATATGTTGGAGTTGACATCTATGCTTCTCGTTTGCTTCTATTTCCTGCAAAACATTATGTTTGTAATGAGATTAAAAACCAACAACTGTTGTAGTATTTATGAGTCTGAGTACAGACAAAGATATTACCATCTGGTAGTTAACACCAGCTTCATCATTGTCACGAATGTTATCTAAAATGACTTGCCGCCTTGCTCTCAATGCATCTACAACTTCTCCATCTTTTTCAAGCGCCTGAAATACAGAATAAGTAATCCAGAATTAGTTGTTGTTGTTTATTATTATCATTTTTTAGAAGAACCCAGCATTAGTTTTTTGCTTTTCTCTCATCTTTCTGACAAATCCACAATCCTTCAAACCAAGAGGTAAGGAAGGGAATATGGTAATCTTACAATTAAGTCTTCCAAGTAAGTTCTGTTTTTTATGGGAATATAATCCTAGGATTTTGTGAGCAGCATCCCAAGGGGAGAAGGATACTAGGTGCAAAAATTGAGGGATAAAATTTATTAATATAGTAACATTATTTCTTCTGACCTGTTGTTTTGCTATAGCATCATCAAGCTGTTGTAGTTCAGTACGGTTACGACAGTTGGTTTCCTCGAGCTCGAATGATGCCTTCTGTAGGTTTATTCTCTCCTGAACATTCTCACTGGTTTCATGGCTCAAAATATTCAACCATGAAAGCTCATCGTCTGCAGCCTTCTCAACAGGTTTGACACTTAGTTGTGATTCCTTTTCAGCCAGTTCTTTTTTCAAATGGCCAACCTCAATCTGTATTGTATACTATGTTATCTCCCACAAAATATAGAGCTCATAAATAAATTCCAACAGATAAATTATATTCGACCGCTTACCTGAAGACTGTCAATCATTTGTTGGTAGTCTGATACATGTGTATCCACACTGCCAATGTTTTTCTACAAAGGAATCAAAGCTAATATCATTGCCTGTATAACAATATAAGTCTAACTTATGATAGACCACAAGAAAAAGAACATTTTTTGACACAGAAACAACTGCTAAAAAATCTACAGAAACCCAGTGGATTGAGTGGAAAGCTACATACAACCAGTATCTTGTGCAATACAAGTGGCAGCTGATCCACAATGTCACTTTAAGAGAAGAAATTACTAGCTGATTACGAATGGACGAGGATAGCATGATTGTTCATTTAAGCTATGATAGAATGAGACCAAAATATAGATAGTCCAATCGGAAGATTAGTTAAAGATTAAAACCCCAGCGCTGAAAATAAGTTCCATAATCATGTTTTCTTGACCTAAATTTATGTATATGAATATTTCTCTCACCTGGATGTGTGTCTTTATCTCCTTTGCTCGATCAGCATACTTCAAAGTATTCACAGTGTGATGATACTGACTGTCAACAGGGGATACAGTAGCAACCATGACTGTCTGAGAATTACCACTGAGACCGTCTTTCAGTATTCGTGTCAATTTGCTGCAGAAGTAATAACATTAACTATTGTTAGCTAGGGAGGCAGGAAATAATCACTATGAAGTACCTAACTTTTCAGAAGAACTATCAGTACCTGTTGCGATAAGGAACATAAGCAAGACCCTTCTTTTGCTGTTTACCCAGAGCATTTATGCAGTTTGCTAAGGCAAGAAGTGAACGGTTAATATTGGCTCCATCCCTTAACTTTTGGCCTCCATTGTTTGTTTCAGAAGCTCGTTCACTGCCGGCAAGATCCACAAGAGCGAGTTTGCCTCGCATGATTTGATTCCGGTACTTATTTTTTTGTTTTCTTTTAATTTTTATTTCCAGCACTGCATGTGATCTGTTTATGGGGAGACAACTTTGTGAGAATGCAGATGGTTACATCAAACTGTCAAATTTAATGTGGTGTTGATGATGGTGTGAAGTGAAACTATTAAAAACCTAGTTGCATGTCCAAGTACACAAAGAATTCAAGGATTCAACCTACCGCGAAGATGTTGCATTAGCCTCCGTGCTTTCAGTTTTCCGTCGGCTATTCCCCACATTTAAGAGTTCAAGGATCTTATCAGCTGACTGAACCTGAATTAATGGCACATGTCATAACGTATCAGTGAAAGTTCTGCCCATAGTACAGACTTAGTTTCCCATTGAAATAATACATATTGTTGCTTACTGTGATATAAAAGCTACAACATATATGGCAGAATGGCATACTGACAACACTTATGGCAGTCAAATGAGATGCAAGTAAGTGGCCAAGTGCAAACCTTTATACACCTCAGGCCAGCAACAATGATTCCTTGCTCTGGGTCCTCTCTGAGTTCTAAATGGCCGGATGACTTTTCAAGCAAATCATAGATAACCTATATTTGATACAATTAGAATTGAGACTCATTAGAATATTACACAATTTTTTTTAAGATAATAGAGGTAAAGCTTTGTAAATAAGATTGCATGACCTACTTCATTATAGACTTCAAGATAGGAACATGTAACTTCAAATTCATCAGCGCTTTTGTCCTTTTTTATTAGATCAAAAATGGTATGCAAACTGAGAACCATGAGTCCAGGATCACTTTGTGTCCCCACCATAGTATATGTTTTACCACTGAAAACAAACAGACAAGGATGTAAGACATGAAGGAGAAGATTTATCAAGTCATTGACAATGCAAATAACAAAAAGCATGGTGAAATCACAAAATCAGTATAACCCTTTGACCTCAGGACTCGGACAAATACTCCCAAATAGTAATTTAGTCACAAACGCGACGATCAGTTGTTTGAGCTAAGTTGGTGAAACACATAACATAAATGCAAAGTATCTCAGATCATACAGAGAGCATGATGAAAGCATAACACAAGAATACATATTCTTAGTACCTTCCGGTAGAACCATATGCAAACACAGTTGCATTGAGACCATGAACAACCCCAGAGATCACGGCCGATATGCATTTTGTGTAGACATCCTGTATACATATACGAAACACAGTTAAACAAACAACTCCAAACGCAAACTACCAAAACATAACAAGTACAACCAACCAAATCAACACAATTGGAGATGAGCAACAAGTTTCAAGACTCAATTTACCAAATTGGTACACTGAGGATCAAATGCATGGTCAAAGCAATACTTCTTCTCCTTGGTCCGATTCTGTATCCTCTCCAAGTAGTCTTTCGACAGATCAGGATCCAACACAAGCACCTCCTACACCCCAAAAATCCAAACACACATCACCAAAACCACTCAAAACTCCACAAATCACTAGACGAAAAAAGCTCGAAAACCAAACCTTATTGTCAATCACTTTCACAATATCACGGCCGCGCTCCCTCTCCTTAAACGGCCTGCATTTCACCGCAACCTGTACCAAAACCCCAGCCATGCATCAACCTACTGAACCAAACCAATTCGAAGCCAAAAATAGAAACAAAATTGAAATCACTGACCGTTAGTGTAGTGGCTTTCTTCACCGCCGGAGCTCTAATGCTCGGCATGGCTGATCAAACATCGATTTTCCGCCACCGTCACTTAACCCTAGCCCCCAAAAAAATGGAGTTGAAACTTGAAAGAGTGATGAAATGCGATCCGTTTCAGAATCCGGAGGCTAATAAGGTCATTTGCTTCAGCTCCTGCAACTTTCAAAGCGACCTTGGGCCAAAATCGGAGCGCGAATCAAGAAAAAACCAGAAGCGAACGATTCTTCAACGACGCGTTGGGAGAGAGAGAGAGAGAGAGAGAGAGAGAGAGAGAACAAGAC
>NC_020491.1:15154400-15156168 GCF_000184155.1 Fragaria vesca subsp. vesca
GAGAGAGAGAGAGAGAGTGGTTCAAGTTATTGTAATAAAATGGGGGAAAGCTACGTGGGGCCCACAACTAGGCGTTACGGAATTAACGCGGGTAGAGAGAAACGGGTGGAGGGGACGTGGGCGGATCTGGGCCGTTGGTTTTTTGTTTGTGGGGGTGAATGGTAATGATGGGATCGTGATCTAAGGAGTCGTTCTCGGTGGCCTTTTTAGGTTAGGGAATCCGAATGATGCTTTTATGATTGGGGAAAGTGTGCTTGGGTCGTTTTTGGGTCGAAAGTGGGGGATGGCGACCTTGTCTTGAGTTTGTAGGCATACCGGAGTGGGGAAAGTGTTATGTCTTCCATACCTCTTCTACATAGATGGATAACTTCGGCTCGTTTTTTTATTATCGACTTGGGTTTGCTAACACAATGAGCCATTTGGTGAACAAAGGTGTTATTTGCAACAAGAAGATGAAGCTCGTCAACAGATTGAGCTTGTATCTTCTTGTGAATACTACTTGAGTAGCTGAGCCAATCGAGTGATATTTAATTCATTTTGTCAAGAAATAAACGGAGCAAAACTCGGTTTACAAATTAGAGAAACTAAATCTAAAACTGATTTTTTTTTTTCTTTTTCTATTGAGAATGGACATACGTCGGGTTCATGACTTGGATTTATGTAGGGGTTGAGCTTTCGTTGTTGAGTGGGGTTTTCCAACAAGGCAAATAGTAGAATAAGATTCAGGATTGTTTGTCATTAGTGCATTGCATGAATCAGGTATGGGTTTGGTATTTGTTTATATATCACCACTAGAAAATTGGGTTGGTAATGATACAAATGAACAGAACTGATCAGTATACAAGAGGATTTGATTCTTGTTCTTTTTCTATTTTTGTTAATGGAGTTTCAGTAGTATATGACTAGTATTTAGTACTTATTTAGGTACTGAAGGAATCAACTAGATATAAAATTGATGTGATCCTAATATGTCAGGAACAAGTGCAGCTGGCTCTGCTGAGAAGCTTCTTCATTGTCTGTTTTTGGACTACATATACAGGTTCCTTTTTGGACCCAAATGCAAATACCAACAAGAATGGTATCCAATTATCCAAATCTTGGATTGTTAGCTTCTTTCTTTCAGATTGTTCCAGTTTGTTACCTCAATCTCTGTCGACAATGGTGGTTAGGGTTTCCTTTTGTGTTTGATGAGGAGAACAATTATGTTATGAAGATTCATATTGTCATGGAAAAGACAAGATTGTAAATCGGTTCAATATTACCGGATTAATACAATCAAGGCAATTCTTTCAAAGAAATACATATTAACAAGAGTTATTATGTGCCTTTCAAAAAACAAGAGTTATTATGTGATTACCATGAATCACTATGATTCGTCCCATAATGAATCATGATTCTAGGCAATCAGTGTTATTGTATTTATTGTATAATTATTCTCGACTTACTGTAAAACATATATATTATGAAAAACATCCCTCAAGCAGGAGTCATACCTTAAATTGCTCAATAGTCCCAGAGTGGTAGCTCACTCGACTATCATTTTCAAATCCAAATATATATGTACCTATTGTGATTCAATACAATCAAGACAAACACATTTCTACAATAAAAAATTTCATATAAGTCACATTCTGAACATTTTCTCCTACATAAGTCCACCATAACAGTTTTACTCATATAAGTCCACTTTTAAGGCTAAATCTGTTATTTTACTTTTACGATGTACCTAAAATGCCCTCCTCTCCTTTACACCAATTCTCTCTCTCTC
>NC_020491.1:15157802-15158676 GCF_000184155.1 Fragaria vesca subsp. vesca
TACCTCTCTTGTCTCTCAAGTGTTTACATATGAAGGTATAAGAAGAAGTTTCAACTCAGAACTCAGCTAACGCCTTTAACTGATTCTTCTTGAACACTTCTCAGAATACTCAACTCAGAACTCAGCTATCCTAATGAGAGGGATTCTTCAGACCTCAGCTAACACCTTTAACTGACTCTCTAGAACTCAGCTCTCCTCGATCAACTGATCCTTCTTGAGTACTTCTGGGGTTGCTGCACTACCATCACTCATGATATGCAGAATGCTAATGGGTTTATGAAAAGAGTTTTTGCTCTTGCTCTTGCTCTTGCTCTTGCTCTAAGATTTACAATCACCAAGGGAAGACTTAGAGGCAAAAGAGCAATGCAAGGGAAAACCTAGACCCAGCTAAAACAATGTAGAAAACTACATTTTGAACAACCAAGGAGCAAGAAGAGACTTGCTCCATATATATAGGCAAAGTGCAAGCTAAAGGAGAGCATGCACGTTTACCAAAATGGGAGGCAACTTTTGGACTTTAGTCTTTGTCCAAACTCATAAAGTGAGAGGGCCAAAGGACAAACAAAAGGCTCCAAGAGAGTAAAGACAAACACAACTCTCTTATATGATAAAAGGTTTTGTGAGAATGATGGAGACACAACAAAACCTATTCCTATATGAGGACACATAGGCCAACTGATAGCTTGGGCGGTGCATCACATGGCTCAGCAGCTAACTTGGTTTGTGTGTCACAAAACCCAGCTGGACTGAAAAAGGAGCTGCCCTAAAAGTGCTTTAGTCATGTGCTTATGGGTTGGAAGAACAACACAACCCTAGACTAACTTGGAGCTCAAGCACGATGAAAAATGTTTTTGCTAAAAGAGATTTGAAATTC